>NC_056748.1:831875710-832117562 GCF_019279795.1 Protopterus annectens | reverse complement strand
TCGGAAACCACCCACATCCCAAGGAGTTGTAGGCGAATGCTCTGACCACTGGTAGGCTTGCCACCTTTTCATATGACCAGGATGGGACATTTTCGGGACACACATCAGAGTTTACAGGCCAACACATACCTACAGTCAATACAAAGGATAGTACTTCAGTTTTATGCCGAAATATAAGATTTATTGTTGTAGTGGTGTAGTTGCTTATTCTGTTTCATTTACTTGCTTACTCTGTTTCTTGTAACATTTAGGTATTTTATATACGGAATTAAGTATTGTATGGGACTATTACATAATATATGGGACATAATTATGTCCTACAATCGCAGGACATTTGACATTCATAATGGTTTTAGTATGGACACAACTGCCTAGAGGGGGACTGTCCTCACAATGTAGGACAGGTGGTAATCCTAACCATTGGGCTAGGCTTAGCAATTGGCGGCACGCTAACATGATGCGTTTCCCTTCCACTTGGTATAACTATCGACACTACAATGGAATATGGGCACAGGGTTTTAAATATCATTTGTTCGAGGGACGGGGACTCAATATTCAGCTACGTGCCTTTGTGTTTACTTTTTATTTTGGTGTTTGCAAAACTGTCTTGTATGCTTTGCATACATTTCAGTATCCATGTACACTGACAGGAGCGATTACTATTAGAGGCAGGCTGTACTAGTCAGCATTTTAGGTTGCGCGTATGCAGCCAACATGTTCACGCCTCCGTGCAGCACTTGGACATGTCCCCTGCACTCGTACACGTTTCCTATGCACGTGGCCGTTATGGCAGCGCGTCTTCATTAATATGCATGTGGTGCTGCTGCGCCATCTCTACGCTGCAAGGTCAGCACAAGGCTAACGCCGTCCTTGCCCTGAGCTTCATGAATCCCGGGGATAGTGTTTCCCTGTAACTTTCAACTCTTATTCCCACTTTTACATTTAATCTTACATTAAATGACAGTTTCAATTGGTTTTCTAGTCAGGTTGTAAACTTGCTGAGTGCATTAGTGATTATTTGGTAGCAAGGAATAATCTGCTAGTGTTTTTGAGGGGTGGGCATCATCAACTAGAGCTCAAACTGCTTTCTTATAGGTTCCTTTTTCTCCTTACTTTAACAGGCTGAAGACTTGGAAGTTGACTGGAGAGAAAGCACAACAGTTCAAGGAATTACTTGGGGCTCTAGCACCTCAAGAAGAAGAGGAAATAAGTGGAGTTGAAGAATGGCAGTGCCTCAAAACAGCACGTGTGAGGACTACAGAACAGATATCCAGCCAAGCCAGGCATGAAAATAAGGTACATAAGGAAAGCTAATAGTGGAATGCAGAAGTCCAGGAAGTCATCAAAAGGAAGAAAGCATACAGGAAAAAGTGAGAGATGGAAAAGACAGACATGGCTAGGAAGGAATATTGGTCTTCTAACAAAAAAGGCTAAGAAAGGAGTTGCAATAGCAAAGAACAAGGCATCACAGACACTCTATCAGCTTCTGGAAACTAAGTCAGTAGATGGCACAAAGAAACTATATTACGTTGCAAGGCAAAACCAGAAAGATAAAAAAAGATAGCCAGAGACCCTTCATAAGGAATGCCAGCAACAACCTGCTCACCAGTCCATAGGACATCAAAGAAAGATGAAAGGTGTATTTCTAGCAGCTTTTGAATGAAGAAAACCCCACAGAAGCTGTACTGCCTCAGACACAGCCTACAATAACAGAAGGAGGAGCAAATCATAGAAAAAGTAAGAACAGCACTAAGGAAAATGAAGTCAGGAAAAGCAGCAGTCGCAGATGAGATTACCGCAGATTTGATAAAGACGCTGGGTGAGATGGGAGAAATGGCTCCTGAGGGTACTCATAGCAGTGCGGAGGGAAAGGCATAAACCAGATGACTGGAGAATAAGCATACTAGTGCCAGTGTTCAGGAGCATTCACAACTATGGGCAGTATGGCGGTATCAAACTTCTGTCACACTGCATGAATGTTTTGGAGAAGGTGACTGATAAATGAATATAGAGAGTAGCAGAAAGTAAGATGGGAGATGAGCAGTTCGGATTCAAACTAGGATGCAGCACAACTGACCCAATGTTTGCAGTGAGACAGATAGTTGAGGAGAAGCTTGACATGAAGAAAGAGTCCAACTGGGCATTCCTAGACTTGGAGAAAGTATATGACAAAGTCCCAAATAAAGACAATTTGGATAGTCCTCCGGTGGTTTAAAATCCCAAAAACATTGTTAGAGTTAGTGCAATCTATGTACAAGGACCCAATTAACTCAAGTGTGAACAGTGTTCAGCCTCACAAAGAGGTTCCCAGTGGCAGTAGGTGTAAACCAGCGTTCAGCTCTGAGCCCACTGCTGTTCATACTGGTGATGGACTACATTAGCAAACAAGTTGAGGGTAGAGATCAACAAAGCTGCTGTATGCAAACAATGTGGTATTACAGCTAGACCCTGAGCAAGAACTTCAACAAAGGATACGGGAATGGAATGCAAAACTGAAGGCACATGGGATGAAACTAAGTACAGATAAGACAGTTGTAATGGCAGTAAGTTAGGGAAATCAGAAGAAGCTGAGACTTAAAGAAAGGGGAAATCGTGGAACAGTTTAGCAGCTTCACAGCTTCAAGTATCTGGGAGGGGTGGTTGAGGTGGTTGAGGAGAAATGAAGTCTGAATGAAAAGCTCAATGTTAGAGTCAGAGGGGCTACAGCGAACTGACAGACTGTGAGGTATAGTATATGACAGAAGAATGCCAAAAAGCTGAAAAGAAAGGTGTGCAAAATGGTGGTACGATCAGTACTATTGTTTGTTACACAAACCTGAGCAGTAAAAGCAGGGTAGTTGAGGAAGCTGGACGTGATGAAAATAAAGTGCCTGAGACGGGTGGTAGGGTGCACACTGAGGGACAGATGAAGAACTGAGCACATAACAGCAGACGCCAAAGTAGCTCCAACTGTAGAAAAGATCAAGGAGAACAGATTACAGTGGTTTGGGCACATGTGCAGAAAAACAGAAGACAATCTGGTGAAGAAGATTTGGGACAGACGGGAAGAAGGCAAGAGGAAACAAGGGCATCCAGCAAAGAGATGAATAGATTGTGTAAGAGAAGACCTGCGACAGTCAGATATGAGTGTAGAAGGTGGCAGGAGAGTGGCACTGAATAGTAAAAGATGGCAACAGTTGACAACACCCCAAAACCCATGTAGAAAATGGGAAAAGGGGGGGGTCAGTGATGATGATAGGTGTACAATGTTTGCAACTGAAAATGTCATTATGGTTTGTTTTCATTTATGTAAATGTTTGATTGCCTACATCATAAGTGATAATTCAATACAAAAAAAAAAGCTCAGTCACCAGGAAAGAGCACACACTGGTCCAACTACACCAAAACAATCTTCAAACACAGAGATGCACTGGTCATTGGTGACCCCATAGTTAGGCACAATGCTTCTGCACTCATGATGCTGAACAAAAACAGGTGACAGTGAGCTATTTCTTAGAAGCCAGGACCGCCAATGCTACAAGGGCCCTTAGAACCATTAAACTAGACAAATATGAGTGGGGCATGGTGGTGGCACATTTTGAAGAAAATGACCCTGTGCCCAGAACCCCAAGGGACATAAGAGACATGACAAAGCTTTCCAGGCAAGAAAGGTTAGTACTGAGTCAAATCCTTCCATCACCAAAAATGATGCAGAAGTATGAAGACAAGTTGATTGGCTTTAAAAAATGGCTAAACACCTGCTGTAATTCTTGGGGGATCCAGTATGTGCTATCATGGGGTGAGCCACTTGATACCCATTCTTGGTTTGCAAGGATGGTTTGCACCTTTCACTCTATGGCTTCTGCAAACTGATGAAAGCTTTTGCAGCCTCTAGTCTGCCTTTTTAGGCAAGGTCCAGTTGATAAACCTCCCAACTTAACTTCCAAAACATATCAATCACTGCACCATATCAAGATGACTCGACTTGATGCTAGAAGTCTGAACAAACTGTTGGTCCTTGAGGGCATCCATGTACGTTTTGTTACATAACCTGGTTAAAGTGCCCATAGACAGCAGTCCCTCAAGTCCCACTTTTTGTGCTTACTACTACTTATTTTCACCCAATGAAATGGTGGCACATCCGTAATTTATTAGAGACCACATTGTGTTAAAATAGATACCTAGGAACTCTTGAAAAGAGCTTATGAAGTTTCAAATTAAACTAAGAGGAACTACTAACTTATAATGTGCTATAAAACTTCCTCCGTGTCACCAGAAAATAACACAATGTTCCTAAACGTTCTGCATTAACTCCCCATGAGTAGGAACACTGCTATTCTAGGTGATTTGGTGATTTTTAACTGTCTAATGATTAACTGGGGAAGTATACCGGAAAGTTGGATATGCACAAAAAAGCTTAGATTTTATAAATAAAAACTCCCACAACCAGATTGCAATAAATAAATAAACAACTACTAGAGAAAAGAATATACCTGACTAGGTCTTAAACTTAGCAATATGTATGTACCATTCCCATGGTGTACCCTTCACTGGTGAAGTCAAACCACAAACTAATAACCTTCTCCATTAAAGTCTCCAACCTGTTGGAAACAAAAATCTCTGAATTCAAGGACTTAAAACATACAAATCTCCTACATTCTAAGATGTCTCTAAATTCAAGTAAAATGGTACTACCCATAATTTAGATACTGCAAAGAGTTATGCAGAAAAGTTCCTCTCAGACCTGACCAACGTCATTAAATTGGCAGTCCCTACTAGGTCCAAGCAAATGGGCAGATTTAAAAGCAAACTAGTGTGGTGGTCTTCAAGCATTAATGCATTACATAATAAAATAATGAAATTCTTACTTATAGCAGAACAAATGGCCCCTAAAGTAAGAAGAACATTATACAGATAGATAAAGTAAAAAAAGGACATAAGGATGAAGGCATCCCATGAACTCAGACTAGCTGCAGAAGCCAAAGACAAGAGCAAATCCTTCTTTAGTTATATCAGGAAAATGAGAAATAACACCCAACACTGCACCAAGCTTATTCATAATATTACTAACTATTCTGATCCAGTGGACACCGTCAACATACTAGCAAATCAATTTAGTGTCCGCTTAATCCTGAGACACCTATTCCAAACCCACTTAACCCAGATGGAATCATGCTACCAACCATCTTGAATGAAAGTGCATGTAATGAAGGTACTCTCTAAAAGAAAAAATTCTTTGGCCATATGGACTGAAAGCATAGCTGGTTACCTAAGTAACAGTACAAAGCAAACATTGGTGGATCCACTCCTCAACTTCTTCTACCGGACACTAGCAACTGGCTTTGTCCTATGGAAGTGGCACACAGCTATTATGGTACTTCACAAGGGTAGTATCAGTCTAATGAGTCCTACACGCAGAGTCATGGAACATACCATAATGGACCTAACTATGATATCAAAAGTTTTATGACACTGGACCCCAGCAGTTTGGTTTTGTCAATGGTAGATCCTATCTAAAGAATCTTATGAACTTCTTTGAGAGGACTACTCAGGTTATAGACTGGAAAACCTGTCTATACAGCATACCCAGACCTCGCCATAGCATTCAATACCATACCACACACAATAATGATAAAGAAGCTGAAGGAGATCCAAATTGATCTGTATACGGCTAGGTGGATAGCCAATGGCTCAGAGACAGGACTCACAAAGTAAAGACCTGGGGTGTGTCTTCTAAGAGCATGAAGATGACCAGGGACCAGTACTAGGACCTCTGCTGTTCAGAATCTACTTCTCAGATCTCCACTTAACAAAAGAATATCTTTGGTTAGCAAAGTACATGGAAGACTGAAAACTGGGATTCATCGTTACGTCCCCCTCTGACATACATGCACTCCAGCACAAGCTTGTCAATAACCAGTGTACTAAAAATGGGTTCATCCTCAAAGCCAGAAAGTGCAGCATTATATCATTTGGTTAGTACCCCCTAGCTCCAGCTTATAACAGAGATAATACACTGCATTTCAATGTTCTGTAGATTGCATTTGTGAGCACAAATCACATCTTCATTGCATTTCTGCCATGGGGGGTAATCCACACATGCGAAAGATGGCGTCTTTGATCTTTACAAAATTTGTACCGACTGGGCTCCATGGATTTATGCTGACATCTCTTCCTTTGGACTGTTACACTATGTAAGCACATGGCACAACTCTGTACAACTTGTTCTCAGTGACATTCCTAGCCAAAATACTACGTATTTTACTCTTTGCATTTATTACACACAAATGTGCCTTGTATTCTCTCAAGCATCTGTTTTCTCAACTGCCAGGAGAGTATTATTTTGTCAGCCTTAAATATGAAACCCCTGGGCACAAGTTATTTCTTCTCCAAAATAAAATGAAAATGTATTGCTTTCCTTTCAGGCCCTACTCCGCAAGATAATGTAACAGAAGAGAACTAATCAAGAAATGCCACTCACGTATCAGTCAGTGCTTCCTGTACCTGTATGCAGTAATGTCACACTGAAACGGTAGCCAGATGTGGCAGAGACAGTCTTTCACCTGCACTAATCCACTGAAATTAAAATGATATGTCAAAGCCACGTGCAGTACTAACAAAATGGCATCTTGTTGGAGATGGTGGGTGGGCTGGGACAACAATGGCATATAAGGCAATTTAAATACAACACGAACAGGAACAATACTGTGCAATAACAAGGACACAGGATACTGAGCAGAAAAACTGCTATAAGCATGTAAAAATTCATATGAATTGGTAATATACCTATCAGTTAGGAAGAAAGAATGCAATGCATGCATGCAGCCTGCACAATCCAGCAACAGTACACAGGCAGACATGCATGCGACACACACACTCGTATCAGTAGCATGATGTACATCATAATAAATTGCTAAACAGAAATGAATAAATGTGTTGTTTGTGTAGGTAATTGCATATACGGCATAAATGCTGACCCATGTGAATGTAGGCAAGAGCTATCTGATGGTGTGTCTGTCCATGGGCATCTTCCAATCATCACAGTTCTCAACCAAACCAGTAACAACCATGGACATCAGTGGAGTCAACAGCAGTCTGGTAAGTCTGCAGTTTCAGATCTGTGGGCTGGGTCCATAACCTTCTTGGGAATGTATGTAAATACAGGTGAATGCAGATGACTGCCCCATGTGCTAATGCATGAATGTTTATGTCTCTGAATGTTCATTGCATACATGATGTCGAGGCAGTCTACCCTGACACATGCAACCACAAATACTGCTCCATTACTTTGCAGCCAGCTGGGAGAAGGAGCAAATGGCTACATCAAAAAGGGTAATAAATGGCTCAGGTTCCTGCTGGGTATTATCTGCACTGATGGTACACACCTGGTACTTGCTGAGATGTACATGGTGGAAGACAACATATCTTGGCATGTGGTATAGTGTGTGTGTACATGCCAGGAAAATAAATGTCATGCAACCGCCTTATCAGCAGTCATAGCACTTCCTGTATGGTGATCCACAACTGTGTTGTCATGTGCCTTCACAGCAGTGTGGTGTGGTGTTGTTAACACTGGTGATATAAACTACTACTTTGTAGATGGTCCTACTTCTCCATCATTTCTGGAATGGTCTGAAGATACTGTTCTTCAGTGCTAGTATGTCCAACATAATACCTGAAATATCTTGTAAAACCTGGCTGGGTGCACATACAGATTTCGCCAATGGGGTCAGCCCCGTAACTAGGGCAGGACACAAACTGTTACGGGACATGACTTGCAGGTTGTGATTTTGGAGGAGTGAAGAACTGGAATTCATTTCTAAAGCTAGGAGAACATTGCAACTTCAGAAATGAATGCTAATACTGCATCTGTGGTTTCAGCTGAAAGACTGAAGCACTGTGTGATAAATTGCATTTGTAGTAAGCATCTTGCTACTGGTCATGAACTACAGAAGACCTTATTTCCACCCCCTTTTTAACTCATAGGTTGAGATGGGTGCCAGTTTAGGGAACTGCACAAAATGCTGGATCAGTCTGTTACAGTTCTGCAGCACCTTGACAGTGGAAGGCATGTTGCCCATTACTTAAATGTAAGACACAGTTCGCATTCAGTGCCATGCACTCCAGAAATCATGCACTGTTCATAAACTATCTATCATGACTCATTTCATCTTTGAAATCCATGCCCACAAAGCCCCAATCATGACTACAAGGTGTCCCTCAATAAATTCATATAATGCTGTGGTCCTGATGACCAGCAACAAGTCTCTGTAAAGATTCATCAGCGGGGTTATCGGTTGTAGCTAATGAATGTTTCTTCTCATGGCCATTGCTGTCATGGTTGTTAAGAGTTTACATTGCACTGACAAGTGATTAACAGACCACATATCATCACTGCCTTTAGTAGAGTAATAAGCAGAGATGGCCTGATTCTTACAGATGCCTGATGGTACAAAAACATTCCCAACTAGCTACTGGGTGTTTTCAGACACCACATCATGCACATCCAGCTGAGAACTGATGTCTGTCATGTATGCGTGTGTATCAGTTACTTCAACACACAACTTACAGTGCAAGCAAGTTTGCCACCTCCGCTAATATCAGGTACTGTAAACAATGAACTATATACATGGTGTTACTGAATTTGCAGTTTTTTGCATGGCATTGACCAAGAATTTCTGTTTAAAATGTAAGTGGAGTGCTTTTTGTGGTTGGGCACAGAGATTTTTCATTTTTGAGGATTTGGATGGTACATCCCTTTAGTAAACTGTAACTCCAGGTCTGGATAACTTTTACTGTACATATGGTGTAAGAACACTTTACCTGCTGTCTAACTATCTGCATTTGTTAACCAGGTGAGTAAGCTACTCTTAGGATCCTTTTCAATCATGACCCGGCCCATTATGTGTATACATGTACATGTGTATACATTTACAGAAATATGGTACATTCAAGTACAAATATCTACAGTTTCAGTACAATTCACAGGAAAATGATCACACAGAAGTGATTACTATAAAGTATAAAGGTGCAGAAGGAATGTTTACATTTTAGGTGACATAATTTATGGAACTATTTACAAAATAAAATAAAAATCCTTCCTAGCAACAAGAGTAGAAAGCTAGCTCATGATTTGAAGCTAAAATCAATATGTACACTAATAGAGCTGGACTGCACTTAATAGATTACATGATTAGAACAATTAAATTACTGACATTTCTTTTTCCAGGAATACCAAGTGATGGGACAATTATCCATGATCATGGAATCACATGGGTTTATAAGCTTCTTTTGAGTAATATTTTAGTTGCTTTTGAAAGACGGGTTACTCCATTCGTTCCAGGGTGCTTGCTCTTCTTCCAGAGTTGTACAAATGAAGAGTTACTGTATTTAAATAAGAGGGATGCAGAGGTGACTTACCTTATGTTAATGTTAATGAATAAGTGCTTTTGTTTTACTATGACAGGGGGTCAATTTTACTGAATGCAATGCGTTTTTTTATTGTTTTATCTTGGGCCCACTAAGTGCAGCGCTCTCTATATTTTCACTGTAGCAAACCCCACATAATGTGATTTTCTTCATTATTCCGTCACAGAGCCACTCACAGAAGCAGATTACAATTCCTTAAAAAGATGCTATCACTGAAGTGGAGCCCATGTAAAGAAGACCCACTGACCACATGCCTTGCCCTTCCAACATCTGTTCACCAAAACACAGTGTCCCCTACATCAAGCACAGTCATAATAACACCAAATGAAGTATACACATACACACCTATGTTAAAACAGATGCATCAGTCAGTAAATGTTGTTAAACATAAGCTCATAAGTAGATACCAGGCACTTGGTCCAGAAGACCACTGGCAGCCTAGCCACTACAATTCCCATTAATTGCTCACCCCTACCTATAACAGATGAGGAGATATAAGGGGTAAATTTACAGATCCCCATCCACTCAAAGTCATTTTTGAAGAGATTTAGAGAGTTGCTATGTTTGACAAGGGCATGAAGCCTTTACCTTATGTAAGGGAGTCTCTGGTAGAAATACGAATCCAGCTAAGAAATTCTATTTGTTTCGATATCAATTCAGGCCCCTAGGAAAGGTATTGGTACTACCAATCTATGAACATGTAACAGATCAAGCAGGATATGGTCATTTGTGGCTTTGTATGCCAGAGTAGAGAGATAGGGCTTTTGGTTATTCTGGGTAGCTTATGGAGGCCATACCAGAGATTTTCTCTTGTTAAGAGACATCAAGTGTTTTTTTCTAGTTGGGTGATATGGCTGGATATGTGTATGCACAAAGGAACATTATCTTCAAATAAGGATTGTGATGAAGGAGGAGTAAAGAAACACAATGACTTCTTTTGGCCTGGAGGATATGCTTTAAAGTAATTAGATGGGATAGACAGACAGGGTTCCTAACAGTCAAGAAAGGATGGTCAGAGGAGAGTTCACTGTTTACACAGAATGACAGATGTTAAATGATAGTATATAGCCCGGGTGGTGGTCGTTTATGTAATAGGTGCAGGGGTCTTCCTGTTTCCAAAGCGTGCAATACTTCAGCTCTATGCGTTTAGGTTTAATCTATGGTCCTGGCATCATGAGTTTGAGGGAGAGACCTTTCTGAGGGACATCAATGTCTTCACAGTTGAGCTGAAGACAGTTCTGAGCTTGCAGTCATCAGCAAACTTGGTCAACCACAGTATTTTGAGATTAGCTTTGACAGCCTTAAAGTATATGCCAAACAGAAACAGCCCAGCACAGAACCCTGTGAATAACACCAATAACAAGTGTTTTGGAGAAAAGTGTTCCATCAGCCTTGATAGTGTGGGCTCTGGCTATAGGTGAATTTGTTACCTAATGACTTACATAGAGGATTTACACTCAGCTGTATCAGCTTTTCTATAATGCGTAGGGAAGAAGAGTACTGAAGGTGGTCCTGCAGCGTTTCATACCAAGAAGGAAGCAGCCAAGTATGGGATTGTTGATGCTTGAGTGTTTCATACTAACAAGGAAACTAACAAGCATTTTGTGCAGACTCATTCTTGGTTTTGGAGATGGCTTTTATGATCTGTTCGGAGACAATCACAGGAAATGGTGTTGACTGGATGGAGTTGAGGTGAAAGCTGGGGGAGGGGGGAAAGGTTAAGCTAAGCATAAACAGTACATTTTTAACCTCCTTAGAGTCAGAGTGGAAGGTGTTTTTGGAAATAAGCTCAGTGCAACGATGGGAACTGTTCCTGAGATTCCTGATGTAGTTAAAGAAAGTTTTGTGCTTCACTTTGGAAGCTGTAGCAATGTTTAGCTCATATTTTGCCGTGTGGGTTTTGACCCTTCTCCTTAAGCCTTCATTTACCATATTGAGGTCACATTTAGTGTGGGGGGTTATTTAAGATTTTTTAGAGTGACTAGTCATTTTCTTTTGTTTTAGAGTTTATTAATGCTGGGAACCACCATAAAAGCATTTTTTGGTCTTGTCATTGCACTTGCAGTGGATGGGAACATATTCCTCTCCACAGAAACTTAAGTGAAAGCAGAAATCTACGGATTTAGCCATGGATTTCTCTTAATGTGGACAACATTTACAACTCATTAGATTGTCAACTAGTTGTAGCAGACTGGCTTTGAATAAATTCCCGAAGACAGCCAGATTTTGGCAAATCTAGGGCTGGGTTCTTAAAGAGAATTGTAATGGCATTACACTTTAATTTAACCAGTATTGGGGAGACAGTAGGTCTGAAACACACTAGAGCTGTATTAGTAAGAACCAAACTGAGTAGGTTGGACAGGGTATTATTTGTCTCAGAGTTTGTCTTGAAAAAGTTCAAAAACATTGTGCGTACTTAGTTTTTGCAAAGTACATTTACCAGTTTAAGATAGATAATTAAAGTCATCCATAAGTATTGAGTTATATGTAATATTTAGTTACTATCACTGAGTAAGGCAGGCTTCATGGGATGTAGGGGTCATGAATGCACTTGTATAGTTGATAATGTGGTATGCAGACTTGCTTGCAGATACTGAAATGTACAGAACATACAGGCATTGAATGCCATTTTTTAAAAATAATGCAAGGTGATAGATCTGCAAACAAAAAACAGACACTTCCCTTCCATAGTTACAGCTGTCTCCAGCAAAGGATCTAAATGAGTGGTAAGACTTAAACCCAAGCAAAGAGGGAGTGTTTTTATTGGACTGGAACTGCATTCAGTAACTACACAGATGTGGATGTTGTCAAGGGCCACTGAAGGCTTCTGGTGCAATCAGCTTTTTGTTCAGCCATCTAGCATTAAGAAGTGCCATACTGATACTGGTTTGATTGGAATTTGTTAGGTTGGGAATGTAGATGTAGGAGACAGGCTCTGCAAAAAAAAAATGGGATAAAGACCAACTCTTAGCCAATATGCAAAAGCCCTGAGGACAGAGATGTAAGCCATCCACAGCAAAGCATGCAGGACTATCTACCATATCCTTTCATGTGGACACACATAGCCCAACCCACCAAAATGACACCAATTACTGTGCTAATTGTTGAATTCAATTACTTCATGTCTGTGCTGCAGCAATATTCATGGTGAAGGCAGGATACTGCTGAAGACCAGTTGCTTTGCAGCCAATTATACTTATGAGAGAACATGGCCATGTCAGTCTTCACATCTCCCAAGCTTGAACACTAAAGATCATTCACTTCCACATGTGCAATCATGAGGCTGTATGCATATGTGGGGTGAAGGAATCTAAGTGCCTTGGTGACTGGATCATAATTATAAACTGAGTCACCTAGGACAAGGATGTTATGTGGGCGAGTATACTCTGGAACCCTTACAGGATTCTGCTCCTCATTCTGGTAAACCCATGCTTGTGAAAGAAATACTAGCGAGTTAGGTGTGATTATGCCACTAACATCTGTATGAAGTATTATGTTTTCTAGGGTCCTGGGAGGCTTTCAGAGAGGGAAAAAGGTAGCTACTCAAGAAACACAGAAACAACATTATTTATTTCATCACCACCACGCTTTCACAAAACTGCTTCTTCAAGTTGATTACATCAGAAACTGTTAAACAAAGCATTTAAATACACTAAAATCACATGACATCAGTCCAACTGAAACATTTAATTACACAACTAAAACAATTTAAAATCATGTTCTAAAATATCTGGCTTTCAGTACCAGCTTACTACTTATTAGTCCATTAAACCCTGGGAATTCATTATGCCTAAGTACATTAGTACATCTGTATTCTCTATTTTCCATCTTTGTTTTTATGCCTCCTCCCCTCATTTGTTCATGTATTACACTCAGCACAGCAAATTTAAAATAGTGCTTCTCACTGGCTTTTTTTACATGTTCCACTGTTGTGTGACCATGGAGTTAGTATATACATGTAAGGGGGGGTGAGGGGGTGCAGGGACCCCCAGCAAAAACATGTTTTTAGAATATACTTCTTGCGGAGAATATTTTCAGTTTTATGACACATACCCGCTTACACAAGGCATTTGTGAAAAAAAGATGATCTCCGTTATGTTTTAATTTCCTATTAGTTTTACCTATAAATATGTGTATCCGCATGCATGCACACACACACACAGACACACAGACACAGACACACAGACACAGACACACACACGCACACAGTTTACTATCAATGCCGACGATCAGTTCTATTTTGAACCGAAACGTAGAGTTGTTTACTCCAAATTTGACATTTACGAAAAAAAGAAGTTATATACTCACCATAATGTTCCATCTGAGTAGTTGTACTTCATTTGTCTTCAACCTGTGGGATATGGATCTGAGCTAGCAAGTTCTTGAGCATCTGCTTCGAGCTCCAATCTCCTCCCCTACCCATAATACATCACTACCACCTGCCTTCCCTCAGATCGAGTTTGCTGCTCCTAACAAAGGAACCCGATCCAACAAATATCAAAATTCAACTTCCACAACAAAGCCCCAAAGGGGATACTCTAATACCTACAAAGCCAGCAGGTTCGGAGGAAAGTGGGAGGGATGGTTGAAGACAAATGAAGTACAACCACTCAGATGGAACATTATGGTGAGTACATAACTTCTTTATCTGAAGTAGTTGACTTCATTTGGTCTTTAACCTGTGGGGCAGAGTCCCCAGGTACTTATACCCTAGGGTGGCCCTCATGGGAGGATATTCCGAAGCACCGCGGAGCCAAAGGATGCCCGGCCTCTTGATACCAAGTCCAATTTATAGTGAGAAATAAAGGTATGAGATGAGGACCAAGCAGCCACATAACAGATTTCATCCAAGGATACCCTGGACCAGAAGGCCGCAGACGTGGCAATGGACCCTGTAGAATGAGCTCTAACCTGCCCCAAAAGGGGCAAGCTCCTGTCTTTCTACACTTGAGAAATAGAGAGAGAAATCCATTTGGCAACAGTAACCTTGAAAATGGGTTTACTCAAGAATGGTTCAGAGAAGGACACGAATAACTGGTCAGATTTTCTGAAGGACTTGGTTCTGTGCAAGCAAAAACGTAGTTGTCTATGAATATCCAGTAAATGCGACTTGTATTCACCTTTATTCTTGAAATTTGGAAGGAAAACAGGTAAACTGATGGCCTGATTTATATTCATTTCAGAGGCCACTTTGGGAAGAAAGGATGGGTTACCATGTACGGAACCTTGACAGACTATGCCTGGAGTTCGGAAACTATCCTGGCCAAAGTGATAGCGACCAGAAAAGCTGTCTTCCAGGATAGGAATTTTAGATCTACAGTTGTCGCTTTGTGTTGGAAGGAGATGTGAAGAGATTTTGCAGCACTCCAGAAAGATCCGTTCTGCTACTGAAGGATTCAGAGACCACTTGTAAGGCATCAGGATAGAATGACTGAGCCTGTCCGCTAGAATGCTGGATCATCTTGGAATATGTGTTGCTACTAGAAAGCGACTGGTGAAAGTCGCCCATTCCCAAACATTCATGGCTTCTCGACAAAGGGGGTAGGACCTGGTCCCTCCCTGCTTGTTGATGTACCAGACTACTTACATGTTGTCTGATTGGATTGCAAATTCTTCCCAGAGGAAGACAGGCATGAAGGGCCTGCAATGCTAAAAGGACCACTCTCATCTCTAGAACATTGATATGCAAGCTGGTCTTGGTCGGGGACCACGTGCCTTGGACTGTCCTTCCCGAGCAATGCTCCCCCCACCCTAGCTGGGATGCATCTGTGGTCACTGTGGCTTGGGTCGGGGCTGCAAGAAATGGGTGTCCTTCGAGAATATCTGCAGAGTACATCCACCACAGAAGGGATGCTCTGCAGGCTCTGCTTAACTGTATCGGGTGACTGAGTGGAAGATCCAACGATTATTTGACTGCCAGAGTCCACTGTAGAACATGCACGTGCAAACGAGCGCATGGGAGAAGTGTAATCGTGGCTGCCATAGAACCGAGGGCATGTAACACTGCCTCCGTTGGTGGCTGAGACGAGTGAGCAATGGCCAAGGCATGCAACCTCAGATTTAGAATTCTGTCTGGGGTTAGGAAGACTTTTGTCTGCAAGGTATCTATCCATACTCCGATAAACTCTATGGCTTGGACAGGCTGTAGGCAAGATTTGGCAATGTTGACAGTAATGCCTAGATCTGCTAGGTGTAGAAAATAGTCCCTGGCTTGGCAAAGCAGACGCTTGGTGGAAGCAGCAAGGAGCCAATCGTTCAGGTAAGGGAAGACCTGAATCCCCTGGAGTCTCAGGTGAGCCGCTACTACTGCCATAACCTTGGTGAACACCCTGGAAGCCGAGGTGAGACCAAAGGGTAGAGCTAGAATGACTGGCTCCCACCCAGAAGCAGAGGAACCTCCTGGAGCTCCTGTGTATCTTTATGTGGTAGCAAGCATCCTGGAGGTCTAACGAGCACATCCAGTCCATCCCTTGCAGGTAAAGCAGGGTGGGTGGACTGCAACATGACCATCCAGAATTTTTCTTTGGCAACGGACAGGTTCAGGGTTGACAGGTCCAGGATGGGCCTGAGGTCCCCCGTCTTTTTTGGCACCAAAAAGAACCTGGAATAGATGCTGAAGCCAAACTTGTCTTGGGTTCGATGGCTCGTTTCTTTAGAAGCTCGATAATCTCTAGTGCTGCTGCCTCCCTTTGCATGGGTGGTACGTCTGGGAGGTATTTGGGTAGTACTGGGGAAACCACAAAAGGAATTATGTAGCCTCTGGATATTATTCCTAGCACCCAACGGCCTGATGACACAGACTCCCATGCTGTCAAGTGCAACAACAGGTGACCCCCAACTGCCTCCAGAGCATGGCAGCCGGGCAACCCCTCAGGGGTTCTCGAGACCCAAAATTTCTCAGACGCCCTCTGCCCCAAGGGCGGCATCTGTCTTGACCCCTCCCGCCTCTAGGGGAAGACGAATCCTGAGCATCCTGGGAATACAGAGACTTCCAAAACCACATCTTTTTCCCTCTCTGATTCCAGGAAAAGGATCTTTGAGGGTTAGAGAAGCAGATCCCGATGGCAAACAGTGTTTTCCTGTCCTTATCGCTCTGGACCAATGTGTCAAGAATGATCTTACAAAACAGGGAAGAACAGTCATAAGGGGCATTTGCAAATGACACCTTGAAGGGCTCCAAGAACTGACACAATCTACACCAGGAGTGGCGTCTCATAGCAATGCCAGACCCAGCAACCCTAGCCGCTCCCTCGGTAGCATGAGAGAGAAGGCGCATGGATGTATTAGATACAGCTGTAATGGTGGCCATTCTCATGGAAAAAGTGTTCTTATCCTCCTGCGAAGTGGACCCTGGAGGCGACTCCTTGACAAGGTTGTGCTGCAGTCGGATAACATGGGCCAAGTAGTTCAGCGCCCTTATAGAGAATGTTGATGATGCACATGTGTGCTTCCCTAAACAGTCTACCACCCGGGAGTCTCAGTTGAGGGGATGGACCGAGGAATTTTCTTGAGCTAGTACCTTCTTGTTGGCCGCTGTTACCACTATCACGTCTACAGAAGAACACTTGTTCCATGCAGGTCTGTCAGAAGGGGGGCTTAACATTTTTGTCTGGACATTTCGGGATAGGCTCCATGGTGTCTGGTTCCTTCCAATCCAGGAAATAGATGGGCCCACGCCGAAGGCCTCCAGATACACTGACTCATCTGAGGAAGGTTTTGGGGTGGACCAACCTCCACGCTGGCGCAATAGTTCCATGATGTCTCTAAAGAAGATCTGTGATCTGGGGGAACCTTCCCCTTCCTCTAAATTGGTGTCCTCAATGACGGACTCTGGGGAGGAGTCCAAGTGCCTCCTCTTGCACGTATGCTTGCGGGGAATCTCTCCGGTGGGACTCTCCAGAGAGGGCTCGCACGCGGGCTGATGTTCCTCAAGGGAACCCATCTGGGGCACTTCAGACATGGGCTGTCCCAGGGTAAAATGACAGAAGTCACACCAGAACCAGGGGGAGTTGGGGCGGAATCCGAAGAAATTGTCAGGGGGTCTCTATCTGACAGAGAGAACCCTTTCCACTACATCGAACGCAGAGGGAGAGCAAACCGCCTGGGACTGCAACACAGATGTCGCTCTCCCCGGGTCCAACAAGTGGACCGGAGTCGATCCCGAGGGAGGCGGAACGCCGAGAGGATGGCTTGGATCCGACAAAGTCAGCGTTGAAGGGAAACCTCCACCCCCCCGATCCGATGGCCAGGCTACGGCTCTGAGAGATGCTGGGATCCAAATTACTCAGATCCGATGAACTCAAGGCAACCGTCGGCATCGATGTAGCAAGTACCATCGGCGCTGATGCCCTGACTCAGAAAATCCTTCGATCCATGTACTCCAAAGCTGACGGTTGGATCGCAGATGGAGAAACTAGTGAAAAGAAGGGGAGCGAGCTACCCCCTCCTGCGGGAGAGGGAGCTGGGAGAACTTCCATTTGGATCTGTGTCCGAATAAACCTCATCATCTTATCCATATCTAACTCCAAGAGGCTACAGGTGGAGCGCGACGAGGCGACGGACTACGACCAAGCCGGTCAGTGTGCTGACACCCTGGAGGAAGACCTCTGCTCCTCCGGCTCCGGAGAGAAATGTGGAGATCGGAGCCAAGGGGAGACAGGTCTAGAAATATCATGAAACTTAGGTGGAGGCCCCGCTGGGGTGGAACGATCTGGGGACCTCTTCCTATATTTCTCAACCTTGTGATCTCTGTCATGTTTTTTTGAATGACTGGAATCCCCTTCCCTAGGCCTAGAATAGGGAGGTTGAGTCCCGGCCGGAGAGGGAGAGACAGAGCTAGAAGTAGTAACAGGGACCGAAGGAGTGGTCACAGCCGTGACCGCAGGAGAAGAAGTGGCCGCTTCAGTGGCAGGGAGGAGGCCCTTCAAAACAAGTTTAACCCTGCGGTCCCTCAGGGCTCGTGGGTTAAAACCCATGCAAACACTGCAATCTACAGAAAGGTGGGACAAACACAGACAGACACACAATGTGTGGCCATTGGTGGGCAACAACTTGTGGCCACACTTTGTGCATTTCCCGATAACTTGTTTAGGCTGATCAGCCATAACAGTCTAAACTACTTACTAAACTGCACACTAGGTGAAGGGAAAGAATCACTAAGTTTTTTTTTGTTTTTAAACTCTTCAAAACACGACGCACAGCGAAAGGGGGTTGGAGGGGAGTACTATCCTGACTCACTAACACTAAAACTGTAAATCCTATCACCAGAAAAAAACTTTAAGTACTTACGATACCCGGAGCTTGGAGATCACAATGCTAATCGCAAATGCGGCAAACGAGATATGTGGGAAGGAAGGTGGTAGTGGTGTATTATGGGTAGGTGGAAGAACTTGAAGCTTGGAGCAGATGCTTGTGAACTTGCCGGCTCTGATCCGTACTGGATCCATATCCCACAGGTTGAAGAAAAATGAAGTCAACTACTTCAGACTGTAAAAGTCGAAAATAAGCCTCTAATGTTGACTCGACATAAATCAACATACAATTTCTTCTTCACTTATCAAATAAGGAACATAAGTTCCTGTTGTCAGCAATACAAATGCACTGAACAACAATAAACTTTACATTTTTCCAGGGGAGGGCAAGCCCCCCTGCACCCCTGCGCAAATTATATATTCCAACTCCGAGATCACACTACAGGGAGGAAAGGGATGAATTACCCTAACCGCACTGTACAGCGATCTGTGACAATACTTTGAGTTCATATCAGCGAATGCACAGTACATTTGCTGATATGAACTTTTGATACAGAAATGTTCAGCAAGATGGACATTCGAAAATCCAAATTTCAAGTGTTTCATCTGCAAACATCTCAGCTCGACATTTTAATAATAAGCTATATATATCTATATATATATATATATATATATATACATACATATACATATATATACATACATATATATATATATATATATATATATATATATATATATACATACATATGCATACACACATATATATATATATATATATATATATATATATGTGTGTGTGTGTGTGTGTATACACAAAACATTAATTACATCACAGTCCACACATTGTTAATTGACAAAAAAAACTTTGGCTTTATTTATATAGGTGCAATAGCTATATTTATAACATGGAAATATACCTACTCTATCACTAATAGCTTTCTTCAAGACTTTACCTTGTTCTTTATAGTATAATTTTTGTTTCAGATTTTGTGCTCATTTATAAACATAGGTTTTTCCAGGTTCAGATGTTTTATTTTTTCCATATCTTTCTACAGTCCTAAAAGTCCCATGCTCAGTGTTCATTTTACAGTTCTTTGCAGTCATTGCTCAGCACAGATATTCTCTTATGAGCTGACTGCCCAGTCATTACACAAAGCTCATGGTCCACAACGAAAGACTAGGACATTTATTTTTATTCAGTATCTTCTGTTTAACCTTGGGATCCTTTATTTTTTTTCCTGAATATTTTATTGAGCTTTATAAATGAATAACAAAAAGTAACATAACAACATGTATAGGAATTGCACAAATACATAAGAAAAACAAATAATGTGTGAAGTAAAACAACTATTTATGGTGTCTACTTATATTAAAGGTTAACAAATTCATATCTTTTATAAAATTGTATTTCATTACTGATTATTTAAAGTACGTTTATTTAACAGGTGCTTGAGTTTCATCTATGAATTATAAGAGGTATTTCTAGTAGTACTTTCCTTGACTGACAGTATCCCCAGATGACAAGTTTCAGTTGCAATGTTGAGAAATTCTTTAATTGATGGAGTTGTTTCATTTTTCCATTTTTGGTGATCACTTTCCTTGCAATTGGCAAGAGACTCCAAAGAAGAAACTGACATTTCATTAACACATGCAGGAATTGGGGTATTAAATAAAACTATTGATGTATTTAACATGAAATTATCACTGAACAATGCCTGTAAAAAAGAATTAACAGCATTCCAAAAAAGCTTAATTACAATACACTCATAGGTCATATGTTGCCATTCTGCTTTAATGTTCAACTCACATTTCCAGCATCCAACTTTTTTTTGGACATTAATTCCCAGGAAAATAATTTCCATTTTAAATATGATGTTGTTTGTGTAGATGTTAGCATATTCTTTTTTTTCATTTTTACTTGGGTAATAACAGATTTAGAACAATCCTAATAATTATCTTTACAGTATTCTGTCTTGATTTCAATCACCTTATAAATTTTGGACAGAAGACCCTTTTCTGTAATACGTTGATAAATCAATATAGTTAAAAGTACTGTAAATTTTGGAACTCTTTTTTACTGATGACTGCATTAAGTTTATTCTCTTCTCTATTGAATATCTACAGTTTTGAATATCTAACCACATATCATCGTTTAAGTTAATTTAAAAAAAAAATCTAAAGAATGTATTTTTTTTTTGTTTTGTCCATTAACTGATGCCAATATATTAGGTATTTTTCTTTAAGGGTAGTCACTGCAAATGTATTGAATGTGTTTATGTTGTTTTGTGTATATGCTACACAGAATATTAAAAATAGCCATGCTTTGTATTCTGGGTCCCTGTGTATAAAATTTCTAATGATCATTGACAGCAATACAAGTTGAATTAATTGATACATTTTGATTTTCCAGTAGTTAATCTTTTAATAACCAAAGAAAGTTATTTTATTATGTCATCTGTATTTTGGCTGATTAGTTTTTAAACAAATACACCCTTGAATGTCTTTCCATTTAGCTGTCTAATTATTATTTGTCCAAGAAATGATTGTCTTTATAATAGTGGATGAAGAATATAATTCTACACCAGGTAATCATATTCCTCCATAAAGCAAACTTCTTAAATGATGATTAAGGGCCAATCTGGGTCTTTTGGGATGCCAAAGGAATCTAAGTATTAAAGTCTCTTATGTATTGTTTAGGGGTGGGAAGAGATAATGACTGTATTATATATTTTAGTAGTATTATTTTTTAATTAAAAGTCTGTCTTCCACTGTAAATAAAAGTGTGTTCCATTTGTTAATGAGTTTAATAGTATCTAAACAATCACTATAGCTTGTATCAATTATATCATTATTACTTTTAGATAAAAATATTCCTAAATATTTTATCATCTTTATCTATGTATTTAGAAAAATCTACTTCCATGTCAGAAATAGTAGAATTTATACATAATTTTTTTGTCTTCATTGAATGTGACACCCACTTTAGATTGGAAAATGTTTTATGGCATCAAAAAGGGTATTGAAAGTTTTTATTGTCTTTCAATGTCAGCAGAATGTCACCTGCAAATAAAAGTATCTAAGAAATTAGATTATAATGAAATTGTCTTTAATTTCAGATTTTGATCTTACATTAGTTTGCAAATGGTTCCATAATCAAAAGTAAATAAAGGTGGCAGTGGACAAACTTGCTTTGTTACTTTAGTGATTTAAATAGACTGTGAAACATAGCAGCCTATTATTATACAAGCTAGGGAGTTATCATAAAGAAGTTTTTTTAGTTGATGAAAACTTGTTGAAAAGTTAATTATTCCAAGGCCAGTAAAAGAAAATTCCGATTAATTGTGTCAAAAGCACTGTTAATGTCTGGGTTACCAAAGTTAAATATTCCTTTATATTGTTAGCATAAACAATCGTAGTTAAAATTCTTTTGATATTATCGAAGGTATTTCTACTTTTTATAAATTTAGTTTGATCATTATTTATTAAATATGGAAGAAATTGCTGAATTCCATTAGCAAGTATAGACATGAACTTATAATCAATATTTAGTAATGAGACTGGACTGTATGAAGTACATTCAGCTGGGTCTTGACCTGTTTTTTTTTTAAATTGGCAATATAAGTGTATATTTCCATGAAGGTAGAACTATTGTTAAATCTTTAACTAACTGAAAGTCATGAAGAAAAATGTTTAAAGCATTCTTAGGCATTAGCTTATAAAGGTCTGGTATAATGCTATCACTGCCTGGGGTAATTTATTTATTTGATTTGCAAGTCCTAACATTGATACAGGTCTATTACTTATTTTCATTTGCTGATCTGTCAATTTATTTTTAGTATATTTTCTAATACATTTTTTGTAGCATCTTCAGAGACCATTACTGGATTAAATTGATTGGATTTAATAAAGTGAGTTCTAAATTCCCTTAGAATATCTTCTATTGTGATAACTTTTTATTATCTGTGTATAATTCTTTAATGTGATTTAATTTAATTATTTTGTTCTAGAAGCTATTTTACACAAATACTTTGGGTTTATTGAATAATTTGTTAGTTTTCTAAGGTTATTTTAATTTTATGACTTAATACTTCTAAATATTTGTTTTGCAATTTCTTTCTTTCTTTGAAATACTATTACTGCGTTGACCTTCTAATTTTAGTTTATCGATTTTCCCTTGTATTTCAAGTAATTCCTTATCCCACTGCTTCTTCTTTAAATAGTATCAACTTATAATTTTTCCATTTAAATAAGATTTAAGGGCATCCCATACATAAACTTCTGACAGTTCTTTTGTACTATTAAATTATGTTTTCCAGTAGTTCAACTAGATTTTTCCAAGTAACATCAAAGGAACAGCTATCATACAATTCCAGATACAAATATATTTTTCATTAAAAAGTATTAGAATATTTCTTGGAGTCTGCATTTAAATTTATTGTTGCAGACAGTATGGATAGTCTTCAATATTTCTAATTTGACTGATAGCCTCTCATTAATAAATGTAGTATCACTCTTGAAATAGATTTGTGTTCTATTATATGGAATGCTGTATTGACTTTTGATATTCAGAAAACAAACTTAAGGGGCAGTCAAACTGTTTTAACATTTATATTTGAAGTAAAATGATTCTATTACTTACTTCTATTATTACTCTATAAACTGCTACTGTTCATATCTTTGTTGATACAATTGTTCCATGAAATAAGATGTTATGACAACGTTTTTGCTCGCTTTTGCGCTTGTATACGACTCAGCACAGCTCCTCGTGGTGTCCTGCAGAGTTCTACACGCAGTAGAGAGTGAAAGAGTGACTTTCCTTGATTTTTAAGTATTTTTTCTGGCTTTCGTTTTAATTACTGTATCTCGACTGCATTTTGCCTAAAAAACAGCTCTGCATATTGTTTATACTGTACCTGTGTTGATTCTAAACTGTTTGCACTTTAAAAAGTTATTTTTGTTAAAATGAACTGTTAGGTTAACACACTCAAGTGCACTAGCTGTTTTATAGCATTTATTGTTTGCTACTGTATCTTTTTCTTCTGTCTCTGTAAAAAAAGAAAAAAAAAAAATCCTTGTTTTCCCACCTTACTGAACTATAATAGTCCAGTCTTCAGATTTTGCTGATCTCTGAGCTTTGTCATAGTTCCTGTGCTATCCATATCCTTATTTGGATAAGAGGAAGCTTCTTTGTTCACCAGTGGGAGTGGGGAGCACTGAGCAACCTATTTGTCCCTTGAGGAGTGGTTCCAGCCCAGCAACTTGTAGTTTATTGGCCAATTTGGGTCAATTCCTGGCTCTTTTCAACCCCCTGCTATAAAGCCCGTTTTTGCAAGCATTTGCACTTGTATCCGACTCAGTACAGCTCCTCGTGGTGTCCTGTAGAGTTCTACAAGCAGCAGAGAGTGAAAGAGTGACTTTCCTTGATTTTTAAGTATTTTTTCTGGCTTTCATTTTAATTACTGTATCTCGACTGCATTTTGCCTAAAAACAGCTCTGCATATTGTTTATACTGTACCTGTGTTGATTCTAAACTGTTTGCACTTTAAAAAGTTATTTTTGTTAAAATTAACTGTTAGGCTAACACACTCAAGTGTGCTAGCCATTTTATAGCATTTACTGTTTGCTACTGTATCTTTTTCTTCTGTCTCTGTAAAAAAGAAAAAAAACAAAAAAATCCTTGTTTTCCCGCCTTACTGAACTAGAATAGTCCAGTCTTCAGATTTTGCTGATCTCTGGGCTTTGTCATAGTTCCTGTGCTATCCATATCCTTATTTGGATAAGAGGAAGCTTCTTTGTTCACCAGTGGGAGTGGGGAGCACTGAGCAACCTATTTGTCCCTAGAGGAGTGGTTCCAGCCCAGCAACTTGTAGTTTTATTGGCCATTTTGGGTCAATTCCTGGCTCTTTTCAACCCCCTGCTATAAAGCCCGTTTTTGCATGCTTTTGCACGAAGTTGCTCATAGAGCAGCATCGGGCAGCGCCAGTTAATCAAGTTTAAACTATTTCTGGCTCCGTAAAGTCTGCTCTTCAATTTTTCCCTTAGAACTGCTCTACTTGCAATCTAAACAGCGTATTCTCTATCTGAAAAGCTCAGCACTTGCTCCTAAAGCATTTTTATACAGGCAAAGCACTCAAACAAAAGAAAGTACTTCATTCACCTAAATCCCCTTGAGTACCCATTTCCCTATAGGTCCTTTCTGACTCAGTTACACAGCAATCTTTTACACTATTCTAGCATGTCGAAGGGTCAGTTGCTGGCGTCCTCTCCTGTTCAGCTGGTGAATCTGGGAATCTTGAGGCAATGTTACAATTGCCTCATGTACACAGACAGCCCTCTCCTCCTCCCAACAAACACAAATATATGTGAGAGATGCAACTATATAGCCAAACTTGAGGCTGAGCTCTCTCAACTCAGTACTAGCAAGACCAGTCAGGAGGAGAAGGTAACCACGCACACCACAAACCCAGTCTCACATAGAACTATCACAACTGCAAACCAAACACACAAAAACATACTTGGAGGCGCTGATTAAAAATCTACCAAAATAACAGAGGCCTCCAAAGCAGACACCCAAGCGACCACCACCTCAAGACATAGCACATGCAACACATAGTTCACAAAGTCAGTGTGCTAAACAGTCACAGCCCTTAAGGCCAAACAACATGCCAGACACACTTGTAATAGGTGACTCCATAGTCAGACACACTGACATCCCGCTCACCAGACTGAACAAGGAAAAGGTTACAGTAAGCTGCCTGTCGGGCGCAAGAATCCGCCACATAACACAAGCACTCAGGTCACTCCAGAGCAAGTACAAATATGACTCAGTCATTGTCCATGCCGGTGTGAACGACCTGAGACGTACCTCCCTGGACTACATGAAAAGAGACATAGATTATGTAGCCTAGGCCGGTATGACCCTGACCCTGAGCAGCACCTTACCTTCACCAAGAATGATGCCACAGTACAAAGACAAAATGATCAGTTTTAACAATTGGCTTAATTACTGGTGCCATTCTAAGGGGATCCAATGTCTGTCTGCTTGGGATGACATGCTTGACAAGCCACACTGCTTCACAAGGGATGGCTTGCACCTGTTACCCCTGGGCTTCCAGATATTGGCCAAGGCTCTTGCCACCCCCATAGTGCCTTTTTTAGGCAAGGCTGAAAAGACAAACGTACCTCCCTAGAAAACACAAGTGGAAAAAAACTAAGGGTAATGCTGCTCAATGCCAGAAGTCTAAACCTCAAAATGCATGCTCTCGAAGCCCTCCTCAGTAAGGAGAACATCGATGTCTGTGCAGTGACTGAAACCTGGTTCAAGGCTCCTGAGAGCACCCCAGCACTACCAGGTTTTACCTCATAACATGCTTTCTGGCCCCAAAACTTGGACCGAACCACAAAAGGAGGGGGAGTATCCATATTCATCAAAGATACCCACACTTCCAGGTTAGTGGCAATGCACGAAGCATCAGAGACCATCCAGGTGCAACTAACCATAGGCAAAAAGTACAGTTTTGTACCTACCATAAATGTAGATGTTCGAGGATCCCCATTGCTGCAGTCCTTACTATTGGGTATAGTCCGCGTCCAGTCGGCCCGAATACCAGGTAGAGCGTCGGTCAGCCAGGGTACTAATGCGCATGACCGACGTCATATCCTCAGTCTTTTCTTGCCCCAGATGTCAGAAGACCCTAAAAAGACAAGGCCCAAAATACCTGCACCAAAAATATGTACAATATATACAAGAATATATACAAAAATATAAGCATGTAACCTCACCTACACAACCACCCCTAAACACAGAGGGAAGGAGGGAGGGTAATTGGACTGCAGCAATGGGGATCCTCGAACATCTACATTTATGGTAGGTACAAAACTGTACTATGTTCTTCGTTCCCCATTGCTGCAGTCCTTACTATTGGGTAGAATCCCAAAGCAGAGGTAAGGGAGGCTGGCAAATCATAAAGAAGCAGGAGCTGACAACATGCCTTGCAAAACAGCTGTGGCAAAACCAGCCCTAGACTTAGAGTAGATAGGAAGGTGATAATGCTTAGAGAAAGTATGCACTGAACTCCAAGTAGCTGCTTCCAAAATATCCTTAGTTGCCACCCCTTAGAAATGCTGTTGAAGTGGCAGTAGCCCTAGTGGAATGAGGCCTAATCCCAGCTGGAATCTCCTTGCCATGATGGGAATAACAAAATGCAATGCAAAGCCAATCCACCTAGAAATAGTTTGTTTTGACACAGGCTTGCCCTGTGAACTCAAAGCAAAAGAAACAAACAACTGCTGAGACTGCCTGAAATCCTTAGTCCTGCTTAAATAATAACGCAATTGCCTGTGTACATCTAAAGTGTGCAAAATCTTTTCCCCTTTATTTTGGGGTCTGCATAAAAGTAGGCAAATGAATAGTTTGGTTTAAAGCCACACTAGAAACCACCTTAGGCATAAAGGAAGGATTAGTACGTAATGATACCCTATCCTTATGGAAAATCAAAAATGGCTCTACTGCTATAAGGGCCTGCAACTCAGACACCCTTCTTGCAGAAGTAATAGCCAACAGAAAAGCAGTCTTCCATGACAAGTATTTCAATTCAGCAGTAGCCGCAGGCTCAAAAGGTTGTAGAGTAATTAAATCCCAATTTTCTTTGAAAAGAGACAGTCTTCCTCCCAAAGGAGCTGCCAGACGAGAATCTACTGGCAGCTGAAAAGGCAGGTCATTGGGTCTGTTTACGAAAGGACTGGCCCCTGCCCTCACCAGAAGTCTGAGCAGGTGAACTCCCTGTTCTAGGCCTAAAAGAACCTTGAGCCCTGCCCCTACCACGTCTAGACCTACCCCTAGACTGGGAATCATAAGCAGGATATGTCCACCCCTTAGCAGGCCAATTTCTACTAAACTTGGTGGCTGCACCTGCAAAATCTTTAACAGTTTGCATAGACTTAGCTTTGTCCTCCATTTTCTTTAAAACTGCTTCCACAGGTGATCCAAACAACACATCAGACTGTAAAGGAGCATCCAAAATCCTTGTCTTAACATGCTCAGCTAAATTCTGATCCCTCAACCAGGCATGCCTGCGAAGAACAGAACTAGTGGCAGCCACCCTCGAGGAGGCCTGTACAGCATCAAAACCACATTGCAAAGAATGCTTACCCACTTGTTCAGACACATGAACCAAATCCAGCAACTCTTTACACTCAATACCTTCCGCCAAAGCATCCACCTTAGATGTCAATTGTGAAAGGAGATAATTCTGATATTTTAGCATGTGAAACTGACAATTCAACTCATGGCTAGAGTGGAAGAAGTATACACTTTCTTTCCCCACCTATCCAAAGCCCTTGCCTCTTTATCAGTGGGAACAGGATTTTTAACCACAGAAGCCTTAACACCTTTAGGCCCCTGAGAAACAGTTTCTGGGTCCGCCCTAGGACTCTTAAACAAATACTTATGAGCTTGGGCACCCTATAATACCTATCAGGTTTAACAGGAGCAGGAGGCAAAGAGTCAGGGTTCAGGGAAGCCTCTGCAAAACATCTTCCACCACATTCAATACAGGAGGAATAGCTAAGGGCCTATGCTGGGGTAAAACAAGAATTCCTAAGCCTTTTCCTGGAATCAGAGTAATCCTGGCCTTCCCATTTAAAGTGCTCCCTCATGGAATGCAGAGTCTCTGAAAATGAGAAATCCTCAGGAGGAGAAGCTGTAGGAGTGGAATCATCCACATCAGAATCAGAATAAGTAGGATACTCCTGCAAGTCTTCCGCAGAAGACTCTGAAGCCTCTGAACACTGTTCAAAACTATCAAACTCCTGTTCCACCCTAGGCCTCTTATCAGGAGGGGGCATAGAACCTCTAATCATAGTAATCAAATCTTCTGCCATTTTAAGCATATGTTTCTTAGGTACAGAACCCGAAATGCTAGGAGAAGCCCCCACTGAAGCTGAACTTGGCCTACCTCTCAAAGAAGTTTTGGCAACAGAAGGAGAGGCTCTAACTACCTTGGGAAGAGAGGGAAGAACAGTTACCTGAGAAGCCCCCTCAGCCTGGCCTACCTCCTGAGAAGGCACATCCTGTAACAGTAAAGTTTCTGCCTGAGACTCCATGGAAACTCCTGGCAAAACCTCAGGCTCCACCGAGCCTTCTAAAGAACCGGCGTCCGACTGCGGTTCATCAACCCTAGGCTTCGCTGTTTTATCCTTGCGCTTCTTGGGCATCCGGCGGCATTTTAATTACAACGCTTCCCAAACACTAACCTGGCACAGTCTAACCTCCTCTTAATAGTGCGTTTGTTAAACCTAGCACAAGGCGGCAACCAACAACGTCGTGCTCAGGCCCTAAACAAGGTATACACAAGGTATGGTAATCCCTATGAGGTATCTGTTTCCCAGAAATACAGTTATTCACTTTTTCTGACATCCGGTTAAATACTGAGGCAAGAAAAACCAAAATGTTCCCCAACGTACTTAGCCAACTCTGTTTGTCTTAAACTCCGGTTTCGGAAATATTTCAGAACGCCAACCTGCACTCATAAAACTGCTTCTGCATCGGACCATGCGGCAAAAGACTGAGGATATGGCGTCGGTCATCGCATTAGTACCCTGGCGTACTGGCGTCAGTCTAATCGCTGACCGACAGCCTTATACTCTGGTATTCGGGCCGACTGGACGCGGACTATACCCAATAGTAAGGACTGCAGCAATGGGGAACGAAGAACATCTGCCCTACAGTTTGTAGCATGCTACAGACCACCCTCTCAAACTCAGGAACCCCACTCAGCCTTCCTGAAGACACTGGAGAGTATGAATGTCTCTCCAAATACCATCATATTGGGAGACTTCAACCACCCAAACATAGACTGGGAACATTACTCAAGCCCCAACACCCTTGCCCAAAGGTTACTAGAATTCATAAACTCAAATGCGATGGAACAACTAGTCACCATTCCCACAAGAGGAGATAATATACTGGACCTGATCATCACAAACATGGGGACAAAATGCTCCACACCAGACGTATACCCCTCATTGGTGAGATCAGACCATAAATTAATCTCACTGGAAATCCACATCCCCACCCCCACTCCCTGCACAAAAGACCACAGTGAAGAACTTCTCAAAAGCCAACTTCACACTTCTTAAGACTGAAGTGGTATCCTTCAAGGCCCCTGGGCCAGTGGAAACCACAACCCACACCACGGAATCCTTTATAAATGCCTTCTGCGGGCACCTTCAAGAATGCATGGATCATGCAATCCCAAATAAAACCAAGACGCATTCCCCCAAAGGCAGGCGCCCTGTCTGGTGGACCCCAGCCATTAACAAACTTTACAACAGGAGGAGGAAGCTACTACATGACAGAGCAAAATCCCTAAAAGGGAAGGCATCTTTGATCAGTACTAGCAAAAAACTACGATCACTCATAAAATCATCCAAGGCCAATTTTGAGAGAAAAATCGCAAAAGACAATCACAAGGCCTTCTTTAGCTATGTTAGAAACCTGGGTGGAAACTCCCAGATATGCTCAGAGTTAGTCCAAAATGACACAAAATACACTGAACCCACAGACATTGCCAACATTCTGGCAAACAGGTTCAGTGCAAATTTCTTCTCCCCCTCCCCCCCAAAAGGAGAAATATCTATCCCAGCAGAGTGTAGCCTCCCTAACATCTCAGATGCCCAGGTGAGAGCCGCCCTCTCCAAAGCTAAAAACACAGCATCAATGGGACTGGACGGTGTCCCGGGCTGTGTGCTACATGAACTCCAAGAGGAACTAAACCCGCACATAAGGCTCCTGTTTAATCTTAGCCTTACTACAGGATACATACCCAAAGAGTGGGGTACAGCAACAGTGGTCCCACTCCACAAAGGCGGTGCTTCTACGGACCCTGGAAATTACTGCCCCATAAGCTTGATGAGCCTGGTCTGCAAAGCTATGGAAAGGATCATTATGGAACTCATAAACAAAGACATTGGGGACCTACAGACACTGGATCCTACCCAATTTGGATTTGTCAAGGGCAGATCCTGCCTTTTGAACTTGGTCAACTTTTTTGAAACAGTAGAAAGCAGTTTAAAATAAACAAGGGTGCACCAACGGCTAATATAAACTCCACGGTACTACAGCAACTGGTACGAACTCAAAAAATTCCAAGAAATGGCGATAAATTTGTCATTTATTGTAAAAACAGCAACAGGATCCCAAAAGTGAGCGCTTTCACGTCTTACGACGCTTCATCAGACTTTAATAAAATATGAAGGAGCCAACTCCTTAAATACACAATAATTGATAAATCTCTTCAATTAGTAAAATTACTGACAATCAATTAAAGTGCTAGTACATAAAAAACTAATATCTCACTGTAGGAAACAACACATACTTTCTACATAGAAATCAGGAATAGATATGTAAACCACCATTCACTGAATTAAAACACTACAAAAATACTAGAAAAATACTACATAGCATTATACATAAAAATGCATTTATATTGATTTCATCACATTAGTATGGACATGTTAAAAACACATAAAAGCCGATCACATTATCTAAACTAATGTGTAAGTGGTCGTGCTGCTAAATGTGGTTTTAGTGTGATTTTCTCATTCAGGCCATATTTATGCGCTTGCAGCCTAAGTATCCACTTATTCTCTATTTCTTCAATTTTGTTCTTAAAATCACCCAATCTGTTTGTCCTACTGGCTACTTTTAATGCTCTGAACCTAAAAATATGAGTGGAGCCATAATCAAGCACATGTCGTGCTAGAGCATTGGTTGTATTTTCTTTGTGTATGGCATAGATATGCTCTCTTATACGTTCACGCAATGTCCTGTTGGTTTTGCCAACATAGAACATTTTACACACCTGACATTGCGCCAAATAAACTATATCTATGGTCCTACAATCAGCGTACCCTCTAAATTTATATGTTTGTCCAGTATAAGGGTGTGTGAACGTATCTTCATCAGTTATATATTTACACTGATTGCATGTGCGGCAAGCAAAGGTACCTGACCTCTGCGATTGAATGAAACCCCCTTTCATTTGTTCATAACACAGTAACCTATTCAGAGATTTCATATTCCTATAGGATATCTGGGGTTTGTCGCTGACAAGCGTTTTGATCTTATCATCCATTGTCAGCAACTTCCAGTTATTTTCTATTATTCGTTTGATGTAACCATTCCTATTGGTAAAGGGGATAGTAAGTCTGTTTTTGATTGCTGTATTTCTAATATCAGGTTCACCACTGAAATCATTCTCCCTATTATAAAATGGGATCCCTTTCCCTGTTCTATGCATGTCTCCTGCCATTATGGCTTCCTGTACCTCTACCTTGTTGTAACCTCTCAAGGCAAAATCCTCAGCCAATCTAGTTTGCTGCTGCCTGTATACTGTTTCCTGTGTCATCAACCTTGATGCTCTAAGAACTTGGTTCTTAATTATATTAGAATGTACATGCCTGGGATGCATGCTGTTGCGGTGTAAAAGATTATTCCCTTCTCAGTCAGCTTCAGTTAACCAAGAAAACAGCACCAGCTCCCATCAGTCAATTCATAATCACTGAAAGACAAAGATCATTACAAACAACACACCCAAACTATCCCACCAGAACCTCATCAATTTTTCATGAAAACGGATCATTATTTATTATTTTTAGCATAACTTCCTAAAATCTGTTCACCTCAGTATGGATGACAAACCACTTTCACCAGCCAGCAGTACCATATACCTGACACCATGATCACCACAAAAGCAAACCATTTATTTTCAAAATAATGAAGCATTGCGTTTTATAGTGAGTAATGAAATTGATATAGACAGTACCGCTAAGTCTGCGGTCATTTGTAAAATCATTAACCAACAAAAATAATGTAAAGACGGTACTGCAGGGCCAAGGCATCATCAAAACAAAACAATACTATTCACCTTCAAGTCTCGGCAATTCTAAATACATGCTACTGACATCTTGACTTCATGATAATTCAAATCAGTCACAAGTCAAATAGATTAATCACAGTTAAGAAATAATCATTTAAGTATAAAAGAAGTAAAAGAAAGCAGATCAATGATTTCAAGTTAACTGTCCATGTTAAGCTTATTTAGCATGCAAGTACAACTCAGTACCTTTTGAATGAAACTGAGCACAGCAATAACGCCCCTCCCAATTTCGAACTTGTACTACATAACTTGATCTAAATATTGATTTATGTAAATTAAACAATAGAGAGATTATTAGTTCTAATATGAACAGACTACAAGAATATATAATTATTTTAATATGCTGAAAGTTAAATGTATATGGTGATGTACATATAAAATAAAAAGAACATATTACCTTAAAGTTTGCAGATATCCAGATCTCCATCTTTAAGGCAAGAAAGAATTAATGACATATTATTAAAAAAACTGTGTGAATAATTGGCATTAAACAGTTGAACAAATACAAAAATATTGCAAGTAATTAATAGCCACTTTTCTTTCATTTTCTTCTTCTTTTCATTAGTTTTCCAGCCATTTCTCTCAGCCAGTCATTTCGGAGAGCTGCTACTCCAATCCATTTCTTCTGTTTGTTGAATTATATTTTTTGCTTTCAGATACGATAATGCAGTATTTAGGTCCTCAAATAATCTGGTATTGTCCAGAAGAAATAATTTAATCTAGCAGGGAAAAGCAAATGTACCTTTATCTGTTTTTTCTAGATATCTTTAATTAATGGTAGAAAACATTTCATTTTAGAAATCACTGTAGAGGAGTAATCATTGTCAGATTTTATTACTTTCCCATCTAATTTGATGGGAGATTATGACCAAGCTGTTTAGAGTATCAATTCTTTGTCTTGTGAAGCGAAAAACCTGACTACAGTAGACCTCAGTGTGGAATCATTATTTTCTGAAGAAGCCATTGCTAGATATCTGTGTGCTGTCTTGATGCCATAAGACACTGCTTCAGGGAGATCAGGGATGTTAGACAGCCAGGATGTTAGAAAGTTTGTCATGCTGCTCCCTTCTAGTTTCTCCAGCAAACCAAAAATGTAAATATTATTTCTTCGAGATCTGTTCTCCATATCATTTAGTTTGCTCAACAGTATTGTATTTCATTTTAAAAGAAACTCAATGTTGTTTTATTCTTCCAACAATCTTTTTTCCACATTATTTAAAGCTTCTTCTATTCCTGAAATCTGGATTTTTTGTTGACTGAGACTCTTGGATTAGTTCCATCTGCTTTGTACATTTTCCCTCAATGTTGTCTAATTTGTTGCCCATTTTATCTGGTTTCAGAGATTGTTCCTGGATATTTGTCAAAACCATTTGAAACTCTTTCTTCAGAAATGTCTCGAGAGTTTGTTTTTGTGTGACTCATCTTATTGATGTATAAGACTTCCAGATAGTATTTTGACAAAAATTATACGGATAATTAAATAATTTTTAGATGCTATCGAAGAGGAAAGCTTAGACTATTTACTCTTTGTGAAAATAAAAAAATATGATAACTTAAAAATAAAATTTCCTGTCAGAAATATGTTAAGAACAGCAGAGCTGATGAATTCTGCTTCTATCTCCTCAGCATCCTGGCCACTTTGGGATCCTTTATTGATTGCTCCAAGTTGTTGCATTACCTCAGTCACATCATCTTATGTTGGTGCTGCGTCTTGCTTCCATTTACCTGTCACAGCCTTCTTCTGTTGCCTAACATCTAAAGAGTAAACAATGCAGTATCTTATCTACCCAGCAAAGTTATGCCGCCATACCTAGAAAACAATCAATTTTATAAATTTTAAGCTTTGTAGGCCATAGATCATTATATATAAATTCTAAAATTCAATTCTTTAAATGCTAAGAGTTTTCACAGTCTCAAAACATATGCATCCTATTCCCCAACTTGTTCTTTTCACACATTCAGCAAGAAAGACAGACAGAAAAAACATCCTTGGCAGCCTGCAGGGCATATAAAATCACTTAAACAATTACTGCCACCCAAAGAAACTGAATTTGCTGGAACCATTATCCTATGTAGTAAGAGAAACCAACCCCTACCCATCTTTCTTTTGTGATCTGTGTTCAAATTCCTCTCTCATTCCAACGGAAATGGATTTGTTCCTACTGGACACCCATCAGAACGTTATATGCTTGACTAACCAACCCCTCCTCTCCACATGGGGTTCCAATTAGCCAGTTAAATTATCGGGGTCAATCTTCCTTCTTAACACTGTTAATTTTGTCTGAGAACTGTAATCAGCTGCTCATACAATATCCACCCCCCCATATCAAGAGTCAAACAGTTCCCAACTCAAAGGTTTCCCTGCATTCATCATCTGATCCCAATATAATAAATCTTAATGTTTTAATTTCATATTCACATCAATCCTCAGGAGTTACCAGTGCTTATTTATGCTTCCCTCAGTCTTTCTTTACCCACCTAGTTTCCTTTAAAATCTAAGCATGATCCCTAAATCCCCCTGTTTTTTCTCTTTTTCCATTCAACATCATATACAGCCAATCTGACCCTCCTGTCTTCCTTAATATTATATATTTCAAGGAAGTTTTACAATTCAAAGGATTGATACCTATAAGAAAAACAGGTACACCTGGCCCTAGCTAATTGCAAACCCTATGTACGTCTATCATACCCACTGTTACTAGATGCCTTCCCATAAACTTTCAGTTGTGGCAATGTATACAGTATAGCTCTTTTTAAGCATATTTTCATTGCAGCAGACCCCAAATCCTGAATACAATTCATCCACCACACATACCAAATTCCATTCCATTGCCTGTACTGTTATTCCTACTGTCACTCTCCTACTTTGGACACAATAGCAGAGTGTTTGTGGGTTCTGTTTAAGCAGCTTTAATTTATACAAACACATCACAACAGAAGTTTACTGACTTTAACTTAAGTAACTTATATACAAACTAACTGCTGTATTCATGCATGCTTACTCCTTGGATGCATTCTGAAAATGGCGCTAGGAATGGCACGTGCATTATATTTATACATGCACTCTCAGTCTTTGATGTGCTACTTAAAGATACAGCACATAGCATGTGCTCTCTGCTCTACAGCCTCCCTCTTGAAAAACAAAACATGCAGTGTTATGGATATTCTGACATGCAGATATCACAGACAATTATCAGTCATGCATTAATACAAGACATAATACATATATACACAGTTAAGTCCATGTTGCTATATATTTCACACTGGGCTTAGATACTCATCCATAATGTGTGATATAAAATTGGGAACTGGGCTTAACTAATGGAGCGGTCTCTGAAAAATGTTGATCTGTGATTTACTTGGAACATGTTCAGGGATGGAATCTCTGGGATGGAAAAAAACAGCTGGCTTTTCTCTGAGATTTAGAGTCTAAGTTGCTATGACAATGTTGTGATGATGGTTCTGGTACAAGTAACAGATGTTTACAGTTTTGCCTGCACTGTTTACCTTCAGAGTGTATAAGGTAGGATCTCAGTTCAGGACATTTGCCAATAACTTGCCCTATGTGGTTAAAATCTATTTCTGTTTGAAGTCTGACCTTTTTGCCTTCACTTAAGTCGAGGAAACTTCTTTTCCATTGTCGTACGATGACTTCTGGATTGAACATTTCTTAAATAGCTGAGCCTCGATGGTCTTATTATTCTTGGTTTTAGTAGCTTGGTAGGAATAGGTAGCGTATTTCCTGTTTGCCTGGAAAGAAATCGTTGAGCTGGAGATCCAAGAACATCATTATGAGGTACATTCCTAAATTTAAGCAGATTTAAGAAAATGTCTGACTTGTCACATTTTGACCTTTCAAGTAGCTGTTTCGCACTCCGCACAGCTTGGTCAGCCAGGCCATTCGACTGAGGATACTCAGGACTACTGGTAATGTGTAGAAAGTCCTATTCTCTTACAAAATTCTGAAACAACTGGCTTGTAAATTGATTACCACTGTCAGAAATAACTTTGTGCAGACTACCATGGACTGAGAAATGACATTTCAGCTTAGTAATAACAGTGGTATAGGTTAGATTAGGTAGTACATCAATCTCAAACTAATTTGAATAAGTATCTACCAATACCAAGTAGTACTGATTGTTCCACTCAAAGATATCAGTGGCTACTGTCGACCAAGGCAGTTCAGGAACTGGATGCAGCTGAAGTGGTTCTTTTTGCAAGTACGATCTAGTACTATTACATACTGAACAAGAAGAAAGTACTTTATCAAAGTCTTTTGGTAATGAAGGCCAAAATACTAATTTTCTCCCTTGCCTCTTGGTGGATGTGGAACCTGGGTGACCACAATGCAAAACATGGATGTACTCATGTTGCAAGGAAGAAGGAACAGTTTTAGGACCTCTGAAAATAAGAAGTTATGTACCTACCATAACGTTCCATGTTAGTTGTCTTCTCTCGCCTTCTTTCTTGCTTGATGGGTTCGGAGCCGATCCCTCGGCTCCGACTCGGCACTTGCTAAGCTCGAGAGTCACTTTTACCAGCTCGAGGCAGCCCCATATCCCATGATGCAATGCGGTAAGTACCCAGATCTCGTTTGATGACAAAGGGCAATAGCACCAAGCATAAAAAAACACTTCCCAAAGGAAGAAAGAAAACTTACAGGATGGAAGAAGGACCAGGTCTGAATGGTCTTCAGCATAATAATTTCCTATAACAAGGTCTGTCCAGGCCTGGGGAAGGAGGGAGGGTCAGAAAGAAGAAGCAGAGAAGACAACTAACATGGAACGTTATGGTAGGTACATAACTTCTTAATGTTAAGTTGTCAATCTCACCTTCATTCTTGCTTGATGGGACCGCGTCCCTAGCACCTCTATCCTGGGTGGCTCAATGGAACAGACTCTTGAGGACTGTAGAGCCAAAACTGGCTCTGTCCCTGGAGGCCAAGTCCAATTTGTAATGGGAAACAAAAGTGTGAGGAGTGGCCCAAGTGGCGCTGCACAAATAGTGTCTAAAGGAAGTCTAGCTTGAAAGGCTGTAGAAGTAGCTAAGCTCCTAGTTGAATGTGCTTTAGGTTTTGAGCACAGCTGTTTTCCCCTGAGCAGATAAATTTCAGAGATGACCGAAGAAAGCCATCTGGACAAGGTCACTTTAGAAACAGGAAGGCCTTTCTTATTATCCGCATAGGAAACAAAAAGCTGATCAGATTTTCTAAATTTTTTTGTTCTGTCCAAATAATATCTGAGTTGACGGTGGACATCAAGATAATGTAGTTTTTGTTCGGCTCTGTCTGAATAGTTTGGGAAAAATACCGGGAGATCAATGGATTGATTCAAATTGGTCTTTGAAGCGACCTTAGGCAAAAAGGTCGGATTAGTTCTCAAAGATACTCTGTCTTTGTGAAAAACCAAATAGGGGTCGAACCGATAGAGCATGAAGTTCAGACACCCTCCTGGCCGATGTAATAGCCACTAGGAATAAAGTTTTCCAAGAAAGAAATTTCAGGGAACAAGAAACAGCTGGCTCGAAGGGGGGAAGAATCAAGGATGTCAGCACTAAATTTAGATCCCACTGAGGAGGAGGATTCCTGATTGGAGGCTTTAGTAGGAAAATTCCTTTCAAGAAGGCCTATGGGACATAATATTATGATCTGCGACCCCGACATGAAAGTTGGAGATAGCAGCCAATTGAACTCTGACTGTGGAAGAAGAGGAGCCTGCATGAAAAATCTCTGCTAAAAAGTCCAGGACTGCCTGAACAGGGGCAGTGAAAGGATCAATATTCTTGGCCTTAGCCCAATAAGAGAAACGTTTCCATTTGCTTGTATAAATCCTCCTGGTAGAGGATTTTAAAGAAGCTACTATGATGTCTCTAACTGGGTTAGAGATCAAAGGAAGCCTGGCTAAGGAAGGAAGTGGAGCAACCATGCTGTGAGGTTGAGAGAAGGGATAGACCGGTGCAGCTGACCGGATTGGTGAACCAGAAGATCTGGCACTGGGTCCAGATGCCACGGCTGCACCAAAAGGTGACGATGGAGGAACGGGAACCAAACTTGTCGAGGCCAGTAAGGGGCAATGAGAATCAATTTGGCTCTCAAACGGTAGCTTTCTGGATAACTTGAGGGATCAGAGGAAATGGAGGGAAGGCATAAAGAAGTCCCTGGGGCCAATCCTGGGTCAGAGCGTCTCTGGGGGGATGGCCTGATAGAGGCAAGAGACACAAGAAGTCTGGGCATTTGCTGTTTTGGGGAGTAGCAAAAAGATCGCAACATGGACTACCCCATTCCAGAAATATCTCTTCCGCTATCGATTGCTTGAGAGACCACTCGTGAGGCATGAGAATAGCTCTGCTCAATCTGTCCGCTACAATGTTGGTTTTCCCAGGGATATGCGTTGCTACCAGAAACCGATGAGAGGAGATCGCCCATTGCCATAGTCTGAGCGCTTCTCGACACAAGGGGTAGGACTTGGTTCCGCCCTGTTTGTTGATATACCAAACTACAGACATGTTGTCTGTGTGGACTGCAATTGTCCCTACAGGAAGAAAGTCGTTGAGGGCTTGCAACGTTAAAAGCACTGCTCTCATCTCCAGGACATTTATGTGCAGATGGTACTCGAACGGCTGCCACGTCCCATGAACCATCCTGCCCTGATAATGCCCCCCCCACCCGATCAGGGAGGCATCCGTGGTGACAGTGGCTATCGGGGATGGGGTACAAAGCGTCTGCCTTGGTGAAGCTGAGGAGATGTAATCCACCAAGCAAGATGATCTTTGCAAGTCTGTGTCACCAGAATCTGGTGACGCATTGGAAGTTGTTGGTACGACCACTGTGTGAACAGCATCCACTGAAGAAGGCGCATGTAGAAGCGGGCCAGGGGAAGAAGAGTAATGGCCGCAGCCATGAGGCCTAATACCTTTAGAACCATTCTGGCCTGTACTTTCTTGTTGGCTAGAATGATCCTGACATGAGTCTGAATGTCTGAAACTCTTTGATCTGTAAGGGTAGCTGACATCCGAACAGTGTTTAAGTTTGCGCCTATGAAAGTAATAGACTGGCAGGGCGATAAGGATGACTTTTCGAAGTTTATCGAGATGCCCAAAAGAGTACAAAGCTTTATTGTGTAATCCCTGGCTTGAATAAGCTGATGCCTGGTGGTGGCTGAAAGGAGCCAGTCGTCGAGATACGGAAACACCTGGAATCCTTGACGTCTCAGGTGAGCCGTGACCACTGCCATGCATTTGGTGAACACTCTGGGGGCTGTAGTGAGACCAAAGGGCAGGGCTCTGAACTGGAAATGACTGGACCCCAGCCGAAGCGGAGAAATCTCCTGGAGCGTCTGTGAATTTTGATGTGATAGTACGCATCCTGAAGATCTATTGAGCACATCCAGTTGTCCTTCTGTAAGAAGGGCAGAATTGACTGAAGAGTGATCATTCGGAATCCTGTCTTCCTCACAGACTTGTTGAGTCTGCTGAGATCCAATATTGGTCTCCAGTCTCCCGTCTTTTGGGGACCAAAAGAACCTTGAGTAGATTCCGGCTCTGAATGGTCTGTTGTAACTGGCTGAATGGCTCTTTTGCAGTAGTTTTGAGACTTCTAACTCTGCAATTTCCCTTAGACCGGGTGGTACATCTGGAAGGGAATTTGAGGGGAAAGGACTTTCCTCGAAAGGAATTATGTAACCCTTGGATATGATCGACTGTACCCATCTGTCTTGAGTGAGGGAATGCCAGGCTTCTGGGTACAGTGATAATCTTCCCCCGACTGCCTCCAAGGAGGGACAGCCGGGCAACATCTCAGGGATGCTGAAAGGGCTTGTCAGAGAGAGGCTCTCTGTTTCCCTGGTTTTGGACCCCTCTGCCTCTAGAGCGCCTGTTGTTGTTACCCCTCTGCCTCTAGGGGTAAACTGACCACGTGAATCCGCGTGACTCCTTGGGATTTACGGAACCACATTTTGCCACCTTTCTGTCCTTTGGGGTAAGGTCTAGAAGGGGTGGAAAAACGGACTCCTACGGCAGAAAGAGTCTTGCCGTCCTGCTCACACCTGGTCAAAGTTTCCTTCACTTGAGGGCCAAACAAAGCTGACCCATCAAAGGGAGAGTTTGTGAAGGACGCCTTAAAGGGATCTGCAAAGTCACATAGCCGCATCCAGGCTTGGCGTCTAAGAGCCACACCTGTACCTGCGGCCCTACTCGCTCCATCAGCAGCATATGATATTAGCCGCATGGAGGAGTTTGCAATGGAATTAAGGGTTCCTAGCTGCGAAGCAATTTTTTCTTGAGCCCCTGCAGCTGTAGGATCCTGTACTACTTCACCCAGCTCCTTAATGAGTCTGGTGAAGTGACATAGGTAATTCAGCGAACGCATAGCAAAGGTCGCTGAGGCAAACATCCGCCACCGCACCTATCCATGGTCCTAGAGTCCTTATTAGGAGGATGGACGGTACGGAAGGATCTGCAGTTCCTTCTTGGTGGCAGCAGCCACCACCATGGCATCAGCGGGACACCCTTAGTGAGGAATTGCTTGTCACTCGCGGCAGTGATAAATTTTGAAGGCCTCCTAGGGACTGGCTCTACAGAGTCAGGAGCAGCCCACGCCTTCGGGCAATAACCTGCATAAGGGGTCGAAGGCCGAGACACCCAGGAGGTGGAGGGCCGAGATCCAAACGCCTCTAGGTATACTGACTCATCCTCAGAGGGATTATTGGTGGGCCAGTTGCCCCTCTGTCTAAGGAGTTCTAGGATGTCTGAGAAGGAGACATCCTCAGAGGGGGATCTTGGGGATCCCTCTGACTCATCAAAGTCAGTATCTGAAGTGATAGACTCGGGAGTCTACGTGTTTCCTCTTACAAGTCCTCTTCCTAGGAGGATCTCCCGAAACATCAGGAGAATCCTCGGAAGAGGGGGAAATTCCCAATGGGGAAACCTGAGGCGGAGGATCTCTGGGTCCTGTAGCAAGAGAAGTGGCAGAGATGTCTACAGGCACTATAGAGGGAGGAGCTAAGGGGACAGACTGCTGGCTGATACCAGTGGCCAGCACACTCTTCATCACCTCGAATGCTCCCTCCCAGGCAGGTCCGAGAGAACCCGTTCAAGAGCTAGGAACCCAGGGACCACCGAAGGGAAGTCTCCGAGGCAGATGTCGGAGCCGAGCTCACCAAGGCCGAGGCTCCAAGGGGAAGAGCGGGTTCGACAAGGGTCCGATGCCACTCACCCCTCGGAGGAGACCATGGAAGCCCGCCACCGAATCCCTCTAAGGAAGGTCTCAAGAGGAGATAAGAGTAGAGGCTGAAGGGACAGAAGGGGTATCCGTCCCTCAGCCGTAGCAGTAACCATTCCCGAAGACTCCAACCCAAGCTCTGGGGTAGAGTTGAAGGAGGAACTGTAACGGGTGTGGACCAATAGTCGCCTGTTGAGACGGACTATGTAACATTTGGGCCAGTGCCTGTGACTTAAGTAATCTACTGACCACTCTCTCTAAGTCATGGTCTGAAAGCCTGGATGACCTTGAAGATCGGCTCCGATGACTCCGTTCCGAGAGGAGAGGTGAAGCCGGAGCCGAAAGTATCGGCTCCAAGGAAGGAGACCTCGACCTCTTCCTCGAAGGAGCCATCGGAACCGATGAAACTATTGAACCTGTCGGAGCCGACAACTTATCGGAGCCGACAGGTAGCTTCGATGCATCGGCTCCAGCCGGAGCCGATACAGCCACAAGTAACGGTGTCGGAGCCGATCGGGCCGACACCGATGCCTGTGCCACATGGTGGTCGGAGCCGATCGGAGCCGACACCGTGGTCGATGCAGAATCGGCACCGATAGCCATCGGTGCCGAAGGCTGGTTAAGCCAGAATCGGCTCCAGCCGAGCGATCTCGACTCAGAACGAAGTCGGAGCCGAGGCCGCAGGCTTGACACAGAAGCCTGGGCCTTGGAAGACTTGGCAGTCTTAGGTGGAGCCGACTTAGCCGGAGAGCCCTCCGGCTTAAGAAGGCCCCTGAGTATTAATTTGTTTCTTCTTTCCTGCAGGACTCTCTGGCTGAAAGAATGACATATAGCACAGGAGTCCTGCAGGTGAAGAGGCCCCAGGCAATAAAGGCAAGAAGTGTGACCGTCTGTCAGAGACATCTTCTGACAGCACGAGTCACACTTCTTAAAGCCTGAGACCCTATCTTTTGACATGGTGTAACACAAGCACACACACACACCAGTCAAAAAATTTAAATTTAAGTATACCAAAAAGGTATAACTACAAACATACACACACACCCTAACAAGGGGGGGGATGGGATGGGTAAAGTCTGACTAAAAAAATAATAAGAGACAGACAAATTTCTGTCAGAAACAGTTTAAAACTATATAAAAACTAACAATAAGGGGTTTTTAAGTTAAAAGGGGCTAAAATAGCGTATTAGTAAATCACTTACCAGGAGCTGGTAAAAGGAGGACCTCATAAGCGAAGCGGCAAACGAGATCTGGGTACTTACCGCCTTGCATCATGGGATATGGGGCTGCCTCGAGCTGGTAAAAGTGACTCTCGAGCTTAGCAAGTGCCGAGTCGGAGCCGAGGGATCGGCTCCGAACCCATCAAGCAAGAATGAAGGCGAGATTGACAACTTAACATTGTTATCTTTCATCAACATTTCATCTCTGTAGGAAAATAGGTTTGCACTTCAAGTGGTACACTATATTGCTTTGACGGCCCTTCAACATTAAGGTAGTGATTAAGCTTTTGCAAAATCAGATAAGGCTTAGGGTGATTTCTCAACTCATTAAGCCTAGTGGTAGAAACATTACACACTGCCATCAAATCAAAGTCAAAGGTCCCACCGTCAAGCTGTTTCGTTGTATTCCTGGGTGATCTGGATAAAGTGTCAGCCAGGTAGAGTAGTTTATCTTTCGTATAGACCATTTTGAAGTTGTACTTTTGCAATTTGAGCATCATTCTTTGGTAACCTTATTGGAACTGAATGCATAGGCTTCTTTAGAATAGTAACTAGAGGTTGGTGATCAGTCTCAATCTGAATAGCTCGACCATAAATATAATCATGAAACTTGGAACATGCAAAGACTACTGCCAAAAGTTCTTTCAATTTGAGCATACTGCATCTCAGTTTGGGTAAGTGTTCTAGATGCATAGGCTACTGGTCTGCCCTCTTGAAGTATAACTGCACCTATGCCAAATTTTGAAGCATCACAGGAAAGAGTAACTGGTTTGTTCACATCATAGTATCTTAATTAAGGTGGGGTGGCAATTTTCTGCTTGAGGTCATCAAAAGCCTTCTGGTGCTGTTCTAACCATGACCATGCAACATTTTTGTATGTTTGCTCTCTTAAAAGTGCTGTCAACTCACTGAAGTCTGGTATAAACTTGCCTAAATAGTTGACCATGTCTGAAAAATGCTGTAGAGCTTGATCATTGTCTGGTGCTGATCTCAAGAATTGCTGTTTGCTTGACTGGGTCTGGTCTCAAGCCAGTACTGGTAAATAAATGACCTACATATCTAGGTTCTGAGAGTCTGAATTTGCACTTCAGAGGATTGAGCTTCAAGTTCAGTTCACATGTTCTGTCTAGAACTTTCTTTAGGTTTCTGTCATGCTCTGTTTCATCACTGTCTCCAAGCAATAAATCATGTACTATAATGGCATAAGGATAACCTGAAAAAATTCATAGTTCATAGATTAGTACTAAGCTAACTGTCCTTGTGAGCCATTTTAAGCCTAGCCTAGCCAATTATCCCTTGTGAGACTTGAACCCTGCACCTTGTGCTTGCAAGGCAAACACCTTAACCATTAGGCCACCCCCCCAACCCAATTTGCTCCATTGCACGATGGAAGACTTCACTTACAGAATTTATTCCAAATGGCATCTTTAGACATCTGTATCTGCCAAATAGAGTACCAAAAGTGGTTAGTAATGAGGATTTGCGAACAAGCATCACTTGCCAAAATGAACTCTCTGCATCCAAAACAGTGGCATTTGGTATTATAGCTGTGACCTCTTTGTGTGCATTGGATGACATGGTCTTTTCAGTGCTTTGGTCAAATCTCTTGGGTCAATGCATATTCTGATTTCGTCTGAGCCTTTTTTGTGAGCTGCTACCATACACGATACCCATTCAGTTGGTTAACTGGACAAATTACACCTTGCTGCACCATTTTGTCCAACTGAGCCTTAACTTTGTCTTGCATAGCTATCGGAACTCTTCTTGCTGGTCTGACTATTGGAGTGTCCTCTGGTTCTAACTTAATGGAAAACACTACTGGACGTTTGCCCAACCTATCATCAAAAACAAACAATCAGCATATTCGGAGAAAATGGCTTCAGAAAAATTAGATCTAGGAGATGCACTTAAGTGATGAACCTCTTTGGTAAAAGAAAGCAGATTCATTTTCAAACCATCTTTGAGGCCCAATAAAAACTGTACTGATCTTCTGACTACACGGAATAACAAATTGCAACAGTTTTTGGCCAAATAACATGAAAGCATCACTGAGCCTTCGGTTTGAATCTCTTCATCTCCATAAGCAACAACTTTCGCACTACTGGTGACATTAAGTTGCTCATTAGTTCTCACTCTAGCAAATGTATCTGCTGATAAAACATTACACTTTGAACCTGTGTCTAATTTAAGCTCTGTGAATTTACCATTGATCCAGACTGTACAGAACACTTCTCTCCTTGCCAATAAATGCACTGCATCAACTGTTTCACCAATTACTGATACACCATCCACAGAGAAAGCTGACTGCTGCGTCTCTACTTAATTAACTTGCTTTTTTTGTGTGACCTTTCTTTACTACTGCGTGAGGTTTACCTGATTTGCAAACCTTTTGTAAATGGTTCCATTTTTTTACACTTGTGACATTACTGACCAAATGCTAAGCATTTTTCTCTTTTAGACTCATGATTTGCAACACAACTGCAACAGTTAACAATAAAACTGGACTTGGGTTTTGCTGATTCATGCTTGTACTGCATTGAGCATGTCCCTTTAAATGAACTGGTCGTAGAACTTGCTGGAAAACTACGTGGTTTCCTTATTGAGCCAGCATGGGTTGTGGCTGCCATGTGTTTAGAAGACCGATATCTGTTTGCCACATGTTGCATGCTGTCTACATTTGCTCTGGAGCCTGCTGAAACCATGCTCGTCACTAACACGCATACTTGTGTGTTTTTCTGTCACTTCATGGATTTGGCAAATCTCTATGGCTTGATTCAATGTTAAATCACTATCAAGCAGCATGATCCTTCTCACAGCAGCACTATTCATACCACACACGAGCCTGTCCTTTACTAACTCATCTTTTAAGTCAACAAACTGACACATTTTAGCCTTGCTTCTCACATCAGTTATATAAGATGCAGAAGTTTTCCCTGGTTTCTGATCTCTTTTGTAAATCAAATACCTTTTCAGTGTAATACTTGTCTGCGGGTTACACATTTATCTGAACTTGTGCTTCAAACACTTGGGTTCTTCCCTTGACTCAGCCTGTACAACAATTGACGGTTTTCAGCTTCTCCTTCATATACTGCTGGTGCATACACAAATGAATGCTCTCTTTATATGGCCTCTAACCCAGCTAAGTTTAGCAAAATGAATGCCTTGGTGTGTGCATCTTTATCTGAATAAGATGCTTGTAGAAAATATTGTACTCTTGCTGAAATATTCTCCAGTTCTCTGCAATATTCTGATCAAATACAAGTGGTAAGGGCTTTTGAAATCCATCTGACATAACACGTATCGGTGATGGGTTTTGCACATAAGCATGAACAAATACACATATGCCAGAAATTTTTGCCAGTACTTGTAACTTTGCCCAACAGCACAATAATCCTCTGTATAACCAAACTTTGTGAAATAAGTCTCTTTTGGACACTAATACTCTTGAAATTTCTGTACTGCATGATATCACCTCTTATCAGTATAAGAAACGCATCAAATACCTGCATGTTGCAAGCCTCTGTGTAACTGGACTTTGCAAAATAAGTTTCTAGGGCAGTGTAATTTTTTTGAAATTATTATATTGCTAAAGTCATTTATCATTTTAAGAAGCACTTCAAATAACTGTACAATGCAAATGAACTGGGCAAGATTTAGTGAATAAACAGTACACAACACACTGAAACTTCCCCAAAATGGTGGTACCTTTCTAGGCAATTCTCTACAGTGTCAGAAACACTCTGTAATGGCGGCACTTTGCGAACAGACGCACACAGCACAAGAAACTTTTCGAAATGGCTATACTTTGCACTTTCATGAAATAGTTCCACTTTGCACACGAATAACTCTTCAAAGTACATGCACAGTAATAAGCACACACTGTAAGCACTTTTACATACTTTGAGATACTTCAAATAACATTAGTTATGCCCTTGATACAATACAAAGTCGTAGTTATGCCAAAACACAGCACTTTGTCAAAAATCATCCAGCTGCTCACTTAATTTACACTTAATGTGCCCTTTTTTCCCTTATTATATTAATTTTGCTTGTTTAATCTCTTTTCATGCCCATTGTACTTTTCTTCTGCTCATTTTACTCTAAACATGCCTGTTTTGCCTTTAAACATACTCGTTTTGCCTTTAAACACACTTGTTTACTTTTCTGTCAATCACTTCGTCAAATACCTTTACTTTAAACATTTCCTTTAGTAAGCCTTCTATGCCTCCCGCTTATTTAATAATGCGTTTTGTGCCCTTACACTGCTCAGTTTTGTTCTTTTTATGAAACAAGTAGTTTGTGTGTATTCTCATTACCTTTGCTTCTTTTCTGGCTCTTTTTCATGCTCACTTCCCTTAGTTTATCTTTACTGTTATCTCTGCACCTCAAAGTGCCGAATCTTATTCTCTGCGATCCCGGTTCTGACTCCATGTTGCTCTCCTACTTTGGACACAATAGAAGAGTCTTCATGGATTCTGTTTAAGCAGCTTTATTTTATATAAACACATCATGACAGAAGTTTACTGACTTTAACTTAAGTAACTTGTATACAAACTAACTGCTGTATTCATGCGTGCTTACTTCTTGGCTGCATTCTAAAAATGGCACTAGGAATGGGACGTGCTTGATATTTCTACATGCACTCTCAGTCTTTGACGTGCTACTTAAAGATACAGCGCATAGCACGTACTCTCTGAGCTACATCTTCCTTGTAGGCTAACCATTCTCTCATGATCCGTACTAATTTGGGTTGTTCCCTTTCTAGCCTAGGAGCAAATTAACATTTATAATCATTATACTAACCTCTCAAGTTCTCTTTAGTAGCTATGGACCTTCTTTCACTGCTTATCTGCTTTCTTCTTTAGTAACTCAAAACAGATTCTTCTCCTACTCAAGATTATAACTCACGTTCCACTGTCCTACCCATAAGAAAACTCCCTGATCACATATCCACATTTTAAGTTTGAGATATTCCGCATCTATCAGATACATCCCTCGCAGTAGCAAAATCTGTCAGTAATTTACTATGTTGGCAAATATCTTCTAATAAATTTTATTACTCTATTTACATTCCAAGTAAAAAAAAAACAAAAAAAACTCTTTCTCCATCAAGTACAGGTATTTTATCTAACGCCTGTTCAAAAAAAAAAAACTATCGATTCTGTCAAAGGGGACCACTCTTCTCCCCTCTCACATTTTCATGTCAGAAGATCTAGGCTAGCAGCAGAAATAGTGCTTCACAAACTCTTCTGCATAAATTATCCAGACTTCCAGCAATTTCAGTTTTCTTCTGTTGCAATTAGACTGTTTTGGACATGTTTAAAGTCCATATCTATTACTCCCAGCCAGTCAGAATGAGTTATAATTGCATTCTCCATTTCTTATATCCTTTTATCTGATCTCTGTATTTCAACTAACAAATTGGTATTAATTCTGCCTTTATTTTACCGCACTGATTGTTTTACACACTGATTCCATATTACCTAGTTGATTAGCCATGTTACTACTTACCAAGTTATTGTCGTCACTCCCTGATTCCATATTACCAAGTTGATTAGCCATGTTACTACTTACCAAGTTATTGTCGTCACTCCGATTCCATATTACCTAGTTGATTAGCCATGTTACTACTTACCAAGTTATTGTCGTCACTCCCTGATTCCATGTTATCTAGTTGATTAGCTATGTTACTACTTACCAAGTTATTATCGTCACTCCCATCAGCAATCAAACCACTCTGTCCCCCAGCTTCTTCTGCACAACTACTGATGAACTTTTATGGTTTCACTTTGACATTTGCTGACTTTCAAAAAGGTTTTGAGCTCTTCAAGCACGACTTTTAAAAGTAAGACCAGTTTTGCACTAGATGCCTCTAAATACATTTTTTTAAATTATTTTATGGAGCAGAGGGGAGCTCCTCAATCAGCATATTACATGGTCCATGCCTCAAAGGAAGTTCAACAAATCCTGCCTGCTTTGGCCTATTTTTGGACCCTGCTAAGAAAGGGCTGTTATCTCGATAATGTTTTGACGTATTCCTGAAACTTTCAGGGACTTCTAGCATTACGCTCCGTGCCTAGCTTTAAATGTAGTAAAGCAACCAAGTCATGGATTTTAATGAAAAATAAATGTCACTTAAGATTTGTTTTAAAACAAAAAAAACACATAGGGCCTAAGGTTATAATACTATTATAATTATGTTTTTAATACATTTTATAGCCTGTAGAACACTACTCATTACATTTTTTGTTTTTAGCACTGTATTCCAATACTGCAACAGTTTGTATAGTACTAATTACCATTCTGAGCTTACTTGAACAAATCTACAGTCACATATTTGCAATTCCTTCAGATTTCCTTACACAATTCTCAGTACATGGCAGCTGGGTAATCAGCCTTGAATTACATAACGTGACATTATGCTTGCTGTGAACAAAATGGCACAAAACTGAGCATCATTATGACTATGCACGTCATCTGGCAGCAAATATAAATGCAAGCAATCTTTCAGGAAAGCGTCAGAAATTGTCTACAAAATGTCAATATGTCACTCAGTGGGTGACATTAGGTATAAAAGACTTGTGCACAACATCTTCATACACAGTGTTTTGTTTCATGTGTGCCTATATTAGGGCCTTAGCAGAGTAACAGATAGGTCAGTTTGTGGAGAAATATATATATTTTTTGCATTTAGACTGCCAAATTAATACAGAAACATATGGCCATGTACTGCTTTTTATATCTTGAAGAAAAGTCATATGCCCACCTCTTAAAGTGCAATGAATTTGGTGGACTGTACTTAATTTCTGAAAAGCCAATGTTTGGTACTAATATAGTAGAAATACTACACTCACACTTTTAGAATGCTTAAACAGTTTCACCATTTTTTTATGTGAATCCTTCTGTACCTGCTATAGCTGGGACTGTCACTGTTCCAACACAGAGTTAAATGTAGCTCAGAAATGAGGTGGCTTGACAATACTGATTTGCCCATTACAATGAGACCAAGTATTTAATTGTAATATTCGGTAATAGAAAAGGACATTCTTATGGAGAATGTATATATTTTATTTTTTTACCTTCTGAGGTAATGACTCACTACAGACATTTTCTGGATATTGTGATGCCCACCACTGCTACCAATATGTGATGGCCACTAATATGTGCTGTCACCATGATGGGCTAGTTATCGAAGAGCCTGAACCCTCATCACTGACACTGGAGAGGGGCATGCACTTGGAATACAAATGGATACACTCAGTATTTCCAGATGTAGACCTCTCTGCATCAAGTACAGTTTGCCTTAAGAGCACACTGGGAACACACACAGCCCAGGGTCTGGATGTCTCTGTATCTGTCTCCCTCCAGATCCCCAACAAGACTCCCCACTCATACAGCTGTAGGGTTCGGTCTTCAGCTGAGTATTCAAGCCAAGTCCTCCAGCACCCTCTCTGTAAACCCAGTGCTTCATGTCCCTGCCCTAAGTAGCTGACACACACACACTCTAAGATTTAATTTTCACACACACACACACACACACACACACACACACACACACACACACACACACACACACACACACCTGGGAAAGGCTGTCACAGATTACCCACTCCATCATGTTTGCCCAGACTATATCACTGCCATCAGTCAGTACTATAAAGCTCTTAGAAAGGGTGTCTGTTTATACTGTGTAATATTGATACTAATACAAATGGTTGTAGGTCACCAAGATGGCTAGACGTCCTGGAGTGGCCCATGCAGTGTCACCAAATAAATATAACCACCCTCAAAGGTTAAGTACTTTCTACAAGGATCAGCCACAATAAAAGTTTTAAATATATTTAATAATAAATAATAAAAGTACATGGAAATACTAAATATATTTTCACAGTAAACCACAGAATTAAAATCACAGAAAATATTTAAATTAACATTGATGGACAGATTCATACAAATAAAGAAAATCATTCTCTAAACTAAGCTTCACTATATTCCTGACTGAATCTAAAAGAATTTTACTGTTCTCTATTTAACTTACTTACTACTGCAAGGAAAGATGCTGTGGGTGAGGGTCTTTCTAGTCAGGTTTCCCAAAGAGAAAACTCTATAATCTGAGATTTCTTTTTAATATCTAAAATATACTTTCTAAGAGGGCTGGCAGAATGACCTCATCTGATCACCTGACTCTAGGTTCTCACAGTATTGCTCTTTAAAGCAGAGACAGGAAAATGGCATAGACAGCCACAATACAGATCCAAATGTTTATGGCAGCACCGGTGGCCTCCCCTCTTTTCACTAAGCTAATGAACAAAGGCTCTGTCCCAGACCCAGTTTCTCCTGTCCTAGTCCGCACTGTGGTGTGCCATTTTAATGATTTAACAGCTCATTTATATTTCCCCAAGGGTTAATCTCTGTTGTGCCAGTAACCTCTAATAAAACATACACATTTAATTCAGCTAAAAAAATGCATGTACATTTCTCTTCATTTCATCAGGGTGCACTGTTCATACATTTCAATACAAGCAAAGCTCACAAATACATTTTCAGCACAAGCATCTGTACGAAATCAGTTTGACATACAAATGACACAGTTCTAATACATTTGCAACAAGAGCATCTTGTATAAATCAGTTTGTTATTCAATGGACATATTATTCTTTACAAAACTCCAGCTGGCTATGCTGGCACTTGCTCATAGCATCACCCCCCCCCCCCTTCGAGGACTCAAGGTAGTTTTTGAAGTGACCCTTGAGAAATGTGGCTTGAGAGAAATAAGGCTATCTGGAAATATGTTACCCAATTCCCTGTCGAGAGAGCCCATCTGCGCTGGCATTGCTGACCCCAATAATGTGTTGTACTGTCATGTCATATGCCTGCAATCCTAAGCTACACCTTAACTTGGCATTTTGCTGGCTGGCTCTATGTAGCTAAGTTAACAGGTTGTGGTCTGCAACTACTGTGACTTTCCTTCCATACAGAGAAGGCTGAAGTTTCTGCAGTGCCCATACTATGGCTAGACATTCCTTTTCTACAGCTGCATAACATTCCTCTCCCTGGGCTGGCATCTATGGCTGAGCTATGCCACTGGGTGCTCTTCACCCTCTGAGGAAACCTGGCTGGCCCCCACCCCATGACTTGAAGCATCCACCTGCACAACAAATTCTTTGCTGTAATCTGGACTGGTTAACACAGTGGGTCCTCCCAAATCTTCTTTAAGCTTCCGGAATGTCTGCTCACATGCTGGGGTCCGCATTACCTTATCTGGTCTGTTTTTCCTTGTCAGGTCTGTGAGGAGAGCAGCTAGGGTAATATAATTGGGGACAAACTTTTTATAGTACCCCACTGTCTCTAAGAATGCTCTCATCTGCTTTTTGGTGGCAGGGCAGGCCATGCCTGAATGGCTTCCACTTTGGCAGGTTCTGGCCTGATCTTACAACTCCCCTCTTTATGTCACTAGTAGGAGACCTCTGCCATACCCATCTGACATTTGCTGAGCTTAATGGTCATCCCTGCCCTCTGCAGTCTACCCAACATCCCCCCTGACCTGCTGAAGGTGCTCTTGCCAGGAATGGTTGTACATGGCAATATCATCCAGGTACCCAAGGGCATAATCTCTTGCTCCTGCTAGGATACGATCTACCAGCCTCTGGAAAGTCACTGGGGCATTTTTCATCCCAAAGGGCATCTTCATGAACTCATACAAGCCAAAAGAAGTCACAAAGGCTGACCTCTCTCTAGTATTGGGAGGCAAGGGCACCAGCCAGTAGCCCCTGGTAAGATCATTAGTGGTCAGATACGTAGCCCCAACCAGCTGTTCTAGGGCTTCATCTGTCCTAGGCATAGGGAAGCATCTGATTCTGTGTGACTATTTAGTTTCCTGCAGTCCACACAGAACCTGGTGCTGCCATCCTTCTTTGGTACCAGCACCACTGGACTCCTGGATTACTCCCAGTTCCAACATCTCCAGTATCTTCTCCCTCAGAGTCTGTCTGACTTGCTCAGGCACCCTGTAAGGGGCCTGCTTTAAAGGTCTTTGGGGTCCTGTATCCACATTGTGCTGCACCAGGTGGGTGCACCCTGGTTTCCCAGTGAACATGTCACCAAACTCCTGTAACACTGGTCGGATTTCTCAAACCTGGGTATGGGATAGCCGCTGGGACACTGCTACCCCTTCCACTGAGGTGTCAGTCCGAGCCTCACTGAGGTGATCAGTCACCAGATCCTCCTCAGACGCCTCCTGCCACCCACTGCAAATACTCAGCACAAGGGTCTCCCTATCATGGTAAAGCTTCATCATTTAACATGGTACAACTTGGTCCTGTCTCCTGCTTAGCAGTTGTACCATGTAGTTATCACTGACCTTACTTACCATGTTGAATGGTCCCTCCCAGGCCGCCTGCAGCTTATTGTGTCTGACAGGAATGAGAACCATTACCTGCCATCCCACAGCATACTCTCTGGCTCGAGCATTCCTGTCACAGCAGACCTTTTTCTGCTGTTGGATTCCTGCCAGGTTCTCCTGGGCCAAGCCCATGAGCTCCGTAAGCCTTGTCCTGAGGTTTAGGACATATGCCCCAACAGACTGTTTGTGGGATTCACACTCATCATGAATCAAATCTAAAGCCCCCACTCACCCTATGCCCATACAGAAAATCAAAGGGTGAAAACCTGTGGATTCCTGGGGCACCTCTCTGTAAGCAAACAATGGACGGGCAAATATTGGTCCCACTCCCTCTTAAACTGATCTGCAAATGCCCATATGTCTTTAGCATAGAGATTAACCTCTCCACAAGACCATTAGTCTAGGAGTGGTAGGGTGTTGTCTTTAGGTGCTTCACTCCACAGCACTCCCACAGACAAGCCAGGAGGTCTGACATGAAACTGACACCTCTGTCAGTCAGTATGTATCATGGGAAATCTACCCTGGTCAAAATCTCTAGCAAAGCATTTGCCACCTTCTCTGCCTCGAAGGAGGACAAAGCCACCACCTCCAGTAGCATAACCTACTACCCCTAAGATATACTTCTTCCCTGTGGAACTTGGGGTACTCAGAGCCCCCACAATATCAATAGCTACTCTTGGAAATGGCTCCTCTATCAAAGGCAAAAGGCATCAAAGGAGCTTTGACCCTCTCTCCTGCCTTGCCTACTTTTTGACACAGCTCACGGGTCCTGTTGTACCCTGTTACATACCTGGCAATCCCAGGCCAATAAAAGTTCTGCATAATACGTCTCTTGATATGCTTTATGCCCACATGACCTGCAAAGGGAATGTCATCGGCTATGGCTAGAAGTGCCAGATGGTAGGCTCTGGGCACTACCATCTGCTGTATTACCTCACCTTCAAGTCCTCCCTGAGGGGTCCACTCTCTATACAGTGACCCTGTGTCCCAGTATATAGAATCCCCTTTTCCTTCAGAATCAGGTGCCTCCATAGCTACCTCCCTCAAGCTTTGTAATGTAGGGTCTGAGAGATGAGCCTTTCTCAAATCTCTCTTTGTAACTCTTCCCAGCTCCCCCTCCACAGGAAGTCTGGTATACTCTGACAGCAGTGTCTCACTGTCAGCCTGGGTACTATTACTCACCTCTGCCCTTGCAGTTACTCTGTCCAAGGTAAAATCAGTACCCTCCAGAAGCTGTGGTTCCCTTTCAGTCTCACTGCTACAGGGTAGCTCCCTCCCTAAATTAGCCACATCACCAGTCCTGGCTTCAGGTTGTGCAATCTGTCTGGGTCCACCCCAGACTACTAGACCCACATGCATGTCTCCAATGCACACACTAATCCATTATCAAAATTATTCCCTATCAAGATTTCTGCAGGGATCTCCTCAAACACACCTACCTGCTTACTTTCTTTTCCACCCTCCCAGTCAAGGTGAACCCTGACCAAAGGCATTTGGAATGGGATCCCTCCTAAAGCTTTGACTGAAGTAGACTGCCCAAGCAAGCACTGCTCCTTTTTAACTACTGCAGGCTTCACAATGGTTATATCAGAGGCTGTGTCTTTTTTTGACAGTGGCCTGCTTGCCATCCACCAAGATTAGATATAAACTCTGCTGGTAGTTTGGTACCCCTGTTGTCTTCAGACAACTTACCACTGGCATTCTGTTATTCCCACTTGCTGGCTCTCCATCTTTTGTTCCCCGGCTTGTCTTCATGGACAGCTATATGCTACATGGCTCTATTAGCTACATTTATTATATTTAACCCTCGATCATGGCCATATACCTGAACTAATGGCTTCCCCTGTTACTGGTGGACTCTGCTGAGGCGGTTCAGGCTGCCCACCATGGGTTTCCTTATATCCATGTGCAGTACTGGGTATCCCTTTTCTGTGCAGTGATAACTTTCTTGCTAGGTACAGATCCCTCTTTTCCCCAGTTTATATAGAGAGTTGCATTCCATGTCTGACAACCAGATTCTCATGTCCTCAGTCAAAGTGCTAAGGGCTTGTTCCTTCATCAAAATGTCTGTTAGGCCTTGAAAAGTGGTGACCTGACACCCACTCACCCACCTAAGAAATAAGTGCTTAGTTCAGCAATATAATCACACACACTTTCATCTGCCTTGCGGCTATGCTCACAAAACTTTTTTCGGTGAGCAGCATAACCAGCCCAACAGAGTCCACCGGTAACAGGGGAAGCCAATAGTTCATGTACACGGCCAGGATCAAGGGTTAAATGTTTAGGTGGTAACTTAAAACATTGTAATAAACAGTGCTTCACTTTTTCATAATCAAAACAATCAGTAAAAGGTGATTTAGAAACAACAGTTACAGATTTACCATGGAGTACGGGGGTGAGGAACTGTACCCAGAGCTCTCGGTGAACATTATACTGTTTGCATACTCTTTCAAACATATGAATAAAAACTATCAAAATTATCACCTTCTTGGTAATGAGAAAGACGTTTACTAACCTTTATTGCTTCCGGGACACTGTTACCCCCTTCCCCATTACCTCCATGACCCTGGTGAACAGTCAGCATTTCCTTTTCATGTTGCCTCTGCCTCTCATTTTCTTTGGCTTACAGATGTCTCAGTCACTCTTTTTCTTCAGCCTCCAAATGCCGTATTTGCTCTGCTGATTCTAATTCCAACCGTTTGGCCTCCAGTTCAAGTCTCCTCAACTCCAGACAGATTTTTAAGTCCTCTGTGGAAAGGTTGAACTGTCCTGTCTCCGAGAGCTGCAAGTCCTCATCAGCAGACTGGTTATCCTCCTGGTTGCTTGTCTGTGCTGTAACTATGATTAAGGCTGCAATCATTTCGCCATTAGTCAGGCTGGCATGCACCAGTCCTTTGGCTTGGCACATCTCAGCCAACTGGTTCCTTGTCAGCTTGTCATAATCCTCTCCTGACATCCTTGCCTGCTCTCTCTGAATAACTCCATCCATCCTCAACCCCTTTTTCCTATTTTGCACATGGGATTGGGGTGTCACTTTAATAGTGACAATCATCTCGAGCCAAGATTTACACCACTGGATGGCTAGCCTTGCCATGGTAGTTCATCCTTACCACTCAATCGCACACACACTCGCACCTACTGCCAATTTAGAGTGTCCAATCCACCTACAGCATGTCTTTGGAATGTGGGAGGAAACCGGAGCACCCATAGAAAACTCACGTGATTGCAGGGAGGACATGCAGACTATGCACCAAAGGCACCCCAGCTGAGAATCAAACCAGAGAATCTCTTGCTGTGAGGTGACACTGCTAACCGCTGCACCACCACAGTTCTCCCTGACTAACTGAGCTAACAGAAAGTAAATAAATAAAACTACTGTGATATAAAACTCTGAATATCTACCATGTGGCTGCTTGACAGTACAAACACCTTTAATAAGCACTGCTTACAGGCTACAGGAATTTAACATCCACACATCTGCTCAACAATATGTGCACATGTGATGGTTCCATCACTGCCAGCCAATAAATGTAGTGCACACCACAGCTACCAATATGTGATGAGCAACAAAGAATAGTTGTGTAAAATCTTACCATAACCATAGATATCCTTCTCTTCCATGTTGCAGTATTCTTGGTGTGGGATTTTCCACCTCAGGCGACCCGTATGTTTGCTCTTATACAAAAGCTTCAGCTTGGCTGTTGCATGGGACAACACATGAGGGGCCATAAACCAGGGACCTTAAATGTGATATCTGCACGCACAGACCTTAGAGCTTTTCAGCTGCAGACGACCATCACATCATGTGCTTCGCTTCTTCACCACAAGACCTCTAAAAGCTAAGTACTTCGTTGGGGTTTTTTCTTCTTTGACCTCTAGCTAAAGCTTGGTTTGTTGGTGTAAACTTTAGCCGATGTCAGTAAAAAAGGGCAAATGCCAATGCGGGTGCCAGATACCCTATAAAGATGTGCACAACCACTGCATTTTTTTGCCTAGGCAGAGAGCACGATCAGACCGCTTGATCTATTTGCCAATCCTTCATTCCTAAGACCTTATGCAGCCGTATGGCTGCACTTCATCTTTACCTAGAAAACAAAAATTAGCACTTAGGATGGATCCCGTTTTGGAAGCCCTGACTAAACCTCCGCGAAAGAAGGCCAGAATTCCTAGGTCCTCTTCCACTGCCTCTCCACTTTCGGCAATCCCACCAGCTACTGATTTAGGAGTTGAGAGCTATCAGACAGATCTGTTGACTTTGACGGTGACCTTCGAGGAAGCCACTTCACAGATGACGACATGCATGTCCACGAAGAAGGGAATTACTTTCACACCACCAGTCTCACATAGACCTATGAAACCAGCACTGGCAAAAAACACACATAAATACATGAAAACATACTCGGACACTCTAAATAAAAATCTACAAAAGCAACAGAGACCTCCAAAGCAAACATCCAAGCAACCTCCACCCCCCCCCAAACACAAACCATGAAACACATACTTCACAAAACCAGTGTGCCACGCAATCACAGCCCTTAAGGCAAAATAACATACCCAACACACTAGTAATAGGTGACTCTATAGTCAGGCACACTGATGCCCCACTCATTAGGCTGAACAAGGAGAAGGTTACTGTTAGCTGCCTGTCGGGTGCCAGGATCCGCCACATAACACAAGCACTCAGGTCACTCCAGAACAAGTACAAATATGACTTTGTCATTGTCCATGTTGGTGTGAATAACCTGAGCCGTACCTCCCTGGACTACATGAAGAGAGACATGGAGGAGCTCTCTGATCACGTAGCCCAGGCCGGTATGACCCTGACCCTGAGTAGCATTCGGCCCTCACCAAGAATGATACCAAGGTATACCGAAAAAATTATCAATTTCAACATTTGGCTAAGCTTCTGGTGTCATTCAAAGGGGATCCAGTGTCCGTCAGCCTGGGATGACATGCTCGACAAGCCACGCTGCTTCGCTAGGCATGGCTTGCACCTGTCACCATTAGGCTTTCGAATACTGGCCAAGGCTCTTGCTACCCCCATAGTGCCTTTTTTAGGCAAGGCTCAAAAGACAAACCCACCGCTGTAAATAGCACAAGTTAACAAAAAACTGAGGGTAATGCTACTCACTGCCAGAAGTCTAAACCTCAAAATGCACACACTTGAGGCACTCCTCAGTATGGAGAAAATTGATATATGTGCAGTAACAGAAATCTGGTTTAAGGCTTCAGAGAGCACCCCAGCACTATCAGGCTACAACTCATACCATACATTTCGGCCACAAAACCCGGACCGAAATACAAAAGACGGGGGCATATCCATATTCATCAAGGAAACCCACACCTCCAGGTTAGTGGCACAGCACGATGCCTCAGAGATCATCCACATGCAATTAACAATGGGCAAAACTCCAATCCAAATTGTAGCTTGCTACAGATCACCCATCATGTCCCAGGACCCTCATTCCACATTTCTGGAAACACTGGGAAACAAAGGTCCTACCAAACACCCTGATATTGGGTGATTTCAATTACCCACACATTAACTGGGAGAACTACTCAAGTACTAACTCCCTTGCCCAACATTTCCTAGAATTTATAAACTCTAACACCCTTGATCAACTGGCCAACACCCCCGCCAGAGGTGACAACATACTGGACCTGGTCATCACCAACATGGTCGACCGGTGTTCCACACCGGAGGTCAACCCCTTGCTGGTTAGATCTGACCATAAACTAATCACTCTGGATATACACATTCCGCCCCCATCCCTGATCAAAGAAGCCGCTGTGAAAAACTTTTCAAAAGCAAACTTCATGTTACTTAAGACCGAGGTGGAAAGTTTCAAAGCCCCCATGCTAAAGGATAACACTGTCCACGCTGCAAAATCCTTTACAAATGCACTCTACGGACACCTACATGAATGCATGGATCATGTTATCCCAAGCAAAACCAAGATTCACTCCTCCAAGAAAAGGAAACCAGTCTGGTGGACCCCTGCCAAAAACAAACTATACAACAGAAGGAGGAAACTAGTGCAGAAAAGAGTAAAATCCCAAGAAGCGAAGACATCCCTGATCAGCATCAGCAAGAAACTACGATCCCTCATAAAATCCAAGGCTTGCTTCGAAAGAAAAATTGCCAGGGACTCCAAAGATAACCCAAGGCATTGTTTAGCTATGTCAAAAATCTAAGTGGCAATTCTCAGATCTGCTCGAAGTTAGTGCAGAATGGCACAAAATACACTAAACCGACCGATATAGCCAACATGCTGGCAGACTGGTTCAGTGCAAACTTCACCCCCAAAATGGCCCATAACCATGGAGGTAGGGAGAGGAGGAAGGTTCAGCTGAAGGAAAGAAAGGTTTTTGAAGGCTGAAGGAAAGGTTTTGTTGCCCACCTAGTAGATTTTGATTATTTGACCTTAGTGTTTTATAGGTTAGTAGAACTAAAGCAGAGGAAGAATGTAGTGCCACTGAAATCAAAGACACGTACTAACCCATCACCTAAACACACTGTTCAAACTCAGCCTCTCCACAGGCTACGTGCCCATACAGTGGCACACAGCAATGGTTATTTCGCGCCACAAAGGTGGAACCACAAGAGACCAAGGGAACTATCGCCCTATAAGCCTGACTAGCTTGGTCTGCAAGGCTATGGAGTGCATCATCATGGATCTCATTAACAGAGACACTGGGAACCTCCAAACACTGGACCCTACCCAGTTCGACTTTGTTAAGGGCAGATTATGCCTCCTAAACCTGGTAGACTTTTTTGAGACAGTTACCAAGGCTACAGACGAGGGAAAGGTGGTCTACACAGCCTACCTAGACCATGTAAAGGCCTTCAACACCATTCCGCATTCAGGTATTATAGACAAGCTCACCAGCCTGAACATAAACCCCTACGTCACGAGATGGGTTGCTAACTGGCTCATGGACAGAACCCACATGGTAAGAGTTGCAAGAGCTAGGTCCGACTCTAAACCGGTTACAAGTGGCATTCCCCAGGGCTCAGTCCTAGGACCCCTCCTGTTCGGCATATACTTCTCAGAGGTACAGGCTAGCACAGGAGGGCTATGGCTGACCAAGTTCACAGACAACTGCAAACTAGGGGCTATAATTGACTCTCCGGCTGACACAGACATCCTCCAAAAGGGTCTCACTGAGACAGATACCTGGTGTCAAAACCATGGCCTCAAGCTAAATGCCAAAATGTGTATAGTCATCACCTTTGGAAAAAACATAGTACCCACAAACTACCACATAGGTGTTAGTCCCCTAAATACGGAATATGTAATAAGGGATCTGGGGACCCAAGTAGATAGCAACCTCTCCTTTGACAATCACATTGCCAAAGTGGTTAGAAAATCCTTCTATGTGGCCCACTTATTCACAAAAGGGTTTGCATCCAGATCAAGAGAGGTTACTGTGCCTCTCTACACATCACTCATCAGACCCATCATAGAGTACAACTCCCCACTTGGGATGTACCTTACAAGACGCCTGCAACAGCTGGAAAGACCACAAAAGTCCCTTACCAAGAGGATCACTGGCCTCAAACAGATGCCCTATGCAGCTCGACTGAAGAAAGTCTAGCTGTACAGGGTTGCATACCGCCTACTCAGAGGTGATCTCTGCCTTACATACAAGGCCATGTCCAAATCAGAACTGATGGACATGCTCCACCTAAAGAAAACCATATCCCCTCGAGCCACACACTCTAGGGATCTAAACCTCACCACAACAATAAATAGGACATGCTGGAGGGATAGATTCCTGTCCCAGAGACTTCCCATGCTCTGGAACAAGATTCCAATTTACATTAGGCAGAGCTCCTAGCTAACCCTCTTCAAGAGAAACCCTGACGAGTGGATGGGAAACAGAAAGTATACCCAGGGGATCACTTCAATGGCTCTGCTGGACAGAGGTACAGGGAACAAATCTAAGGGGGTGTAAGCCAACACATTCCGGCTAGGCTTATAAATGCCTTCGGGCAGATAGCCTAGTATCTACCTATAAACCCACTAAATCTGACATCTCTTCCAAACTATCTCTGGCTGCCCAAGTAGCCAGACACTCCATTAGATGTAGTTATGATGTTGCAGAGGTCTCTGCACGATCTGCAGCATCTGCCACTGTACTTGGGAGATATTCCTGGCTATGTCTGCAACACTTACCAGAAGACTTCAAGTCTAAAATCTTAGATGCCCCTCTGCACCTTAATGTCTTGTTTAGAAAACAGTTGGTCAGCAGACCTATTCAAAAAGCTGCAAGAAAAGAGTAAGGAATTGCAAGACATCAAGCATCTTCTGGTGTCTCCTATTCCCAAATATTACAGGAATTACCCTGCCAAAGCCACCTTTGTCAGAAGAAAGCCTGCAGTCTCTTGCGCTTCTTCCCTGTCCTTGTAGGTGGAAGAAAGGAGACAGAGGCAGGCCTAGGGCTGAGGAGAGGAAGAATAGATGGATTAGAGGCTGAGGGCCTAAGGGCCATAAAGGCCTGCAAAGATGAGGAGAAGGACTACCAATCAGGTAGGCCTTTGGTGGGTTTAGCCGGATGTTTGGATTTGTTTCTTTTTAACTGGGGTAGTCTTAGGCGTAGGCCTGGAATTGGATGCCTAGCTATGGGTAGTGGTGTCAGAAGGAGGTATCCCGGTCAGAGGCCTAGCTGTGTCTGGTTCCCCCCTTGACTTCGGCGGTAGCCGATGTCTGGGTTAGCTCCATGGACGTGCATGTTGTCAAATGCAAAGCGGCTTCCTCGAAGGTTACCATCAAAGTCGAGAGATCTGTTGGATGTACCTCAATTCCTAAATTGGTAGCTGGCGGGGCATCTAAAAGTGGAGAGGCAGTGGAAGAGGGCCTAGGAACCTTGGCCTTCTTTTGCGGAGGTTCAGTCGGGGCTTCCGAATTGGGATCCATCCTAAGTGCTAAATTTTTAAGTCATTGGTTTTCTAGGTAAAGATTAAGTGCAGCCTGATGGCTGTGTAGGGTCTTAGGAATGAAGGATTGGCAGATAGAGCAAGCAGTGTGATTGTGCTCTCAGCCTAGGCAAAAAACAAAGGAGTCATGCGTATCTTTTTGGGGCATCTGGCACCCGCATTGGCATTTGTCCTTTTTTGCTGACATCGGCTTAAGTTTACTACAACAAAACATGTTTTAGCTAGAGGTCAAACAAGAAAAAAACCCAACAGGGTACTCAGCTTTTAGACGTCTTGTGGTGAAGGAGCAAAGCACACGATGTGATGGTCGTCTGCGGCTGAAAAGTTCTGAGGTTTGTGCGTGCAGATGTCACAGTTAAGGTCCCTGGTTTATGGCCCTACGTGTGACATCCCATGCAACTGCAACAGCCAAGCTAAAGCTTTTGTATAGGAGCTGACATACGGGTTTTGCCTGAGGTGAAAAATCCCACACCAAGAATACTGCAATATAGGAATAGAAGGACATTGTGTCATCACCATTCTGAGCCAGTAATCAAGGAACCTGAATCCTCATCACTGACACTGGAGAGGAACGTGCACTTGGAATACAAATGGATACACTCAGTATTTCCAGATGCAGAGCTCTCTGCATTAAGTACAGTTTCCCTTAACAGCACATGGGCAACACACCTAGCCCAGGGTCTGGATGTCTCTATATCAGTCTCCCTCCAGATCTCCAATAAGACTCCCCACTGGTACAGCTGAAGGGTTAGGTCCTCAGCCAAGTGTCCAAGCCAAGTCCTCCAGCACCCTTTCTGTAAATCCAGTGCTTCATGTCCCTGCCCCAATTAGCTGACACACACACAGACACACCTGGGAAAGGCAGACAAAGATTACCCACTGTACAACTTTGCCCAGACTATAAGGTAGTTATCACTGCCACCAGTCAGTACTATAAGGCTCTTACAAAAGGTGTTCAATTATACAGAGTAATATTAATGCTAATACAAAAGGTAGTAGTTCACCAAGACAGCTAGACCTTCTGGAGTGGCCCACACAGTGTCACCAAACGAATATAAGCACCCTCAAAAGTTAAGTACTTTCTACAAGGATAATCCACAATAAACGTTTTAACTATATTTAATAATAAATAATAAGATTACATGAAAATACTGAATATATATTCAAAGTAAACCAGAGTTCAAATCACAGAAAATATTAAAATTAACTCTGATGGACAGACTCATACAGATAAAGAAGAACACTCTCTAAACTAAGCTTAACTATATTCCTGACTGAATCTAAAATAATTTTACTGCTCTCTAGTTAAGTTACTTACTACCACAAGGCAAGATGCTATGGGTAAAAGTCCTTCTAGTCAGGCTTCCCAAACAAAATACTCTATAATTTGAGACTTCTTTTTTTTATATCTAAAATATAATTTTCAAGATGGCTGGCAGAATGACCTCATCTGATCACCTGAATCTAGGTTCTCACAGTATTTCCCTTTGAAGCTGGGACAGGGAATTAGCACAGATGGCCACAATACACATCCAAATGTTTGTGGCAGTGTCTGAGGCCTCCCCTCTTTTCACTGAGCTAATGAACAAAGTCTCTGTCCCAGACCCAGCATCTCCGGTCCTATTCAGCACTGTGAGGTGCCACTTTAATGATTCAACAGTTCATTGACATTTCCCTTATTTTTCTTAAAGTTAACCTCTGCTGTGCCGGTATCCTCTATTAAAACATACACATTTAATTCAGCTACAAAAAATATATGTACATTTCACTTCATTTCAGCAGGGTGCACTGTTGATACATTTCAATACAAGCAAAGCTCACAGATACATTTTTAGCACAAGTATCTATGCAAAATCAGTTTGATATACATATGCCATACAGTTCTAATACATTTGAAACACAAGCATCTTGTACAAACCAGTTTGATATTCAAAGGACATATCATTCTTTACAAAACTACAGCTGGCTATGGTGGCACTTGCCCATATCATCACAGATATACTGTATACACTGCATTTTTTAATTTAAAGAAAACATATTAAACACTATTTACCGAAACCAAACAATGTAAATTATCTGCTTAGCACACGCTACTGGTCATGCAGGAATACAAGTCGTCTCTACTAATATGGGATTATATCAGTGAAATATTTCAACTTCTTCTAGTAATGTTTTCTGGAGAGCATATTTGCTCATTCAATTAACTGTAATTAAGATATGATTTTAGGTGGAAATGTAATGGAACAGCTGCACACTGGATTTTTAATTAACAATTCTTGGTACTCATTTTTTAAATTCTTGTAATTATTTTATACTGCTTCTAACTGGATTTATTTCTGATAATATTAGCAGATACATTTATGAATTTGATGCATTTTGTAGTTACCCAATGAGGAAAATGAATGTAGTTGAACCTAATGGCACATACAGATTATTATATTATAATGAAAAAAAAATGGATTAGATATATACAATTAAAGTAATAATTCTGAATCCCAAACATATGGATTACCTTATGTCATTAATGAAATAACAAACATCATCATGTTTGGCTTCTTTCACATAGTTCACCCTAGAATATATGACTTCTTCCTTTGACTGTGATAAAGTTGCATAAAATTTCTACAGATAAAAGTGAACATAATTTTTTTCACCCAAAGACTATACTGCTCCCAGAATAAACACACTTTCTCACGGAGTGTTTCTCTGATGTTTGACTAGCAGAAGATGAAACAAATTTTGACAATAATTTATTTCACTTTGCGATTCTCTCACACACACACACACACACACACACAAAAGTCAAAAAGATAAGTTTAACTACAATCTAGTCAAAATAGCCAATTTTTTCATAAGTAGTCTCCTATTCCAACGATAAACCTTTTCCAACGGAGTAAACCTCTGATGTCTGATTGTAATCAGGTGAAAGAAATTCCAAACAGAGTAAATTTTTTCAGCTTCCTATCTAAAGTGCGAACACATATAGACACACACATACCCATACACACACAATTTTGGCCCATATGTGCTTACCAGACACTCCACAACATTTAACTCTTTGTTCCACTCCCTAAGACAGTGTATATTACTCTCCAAATGAAATAACGTCCTCTAATGTGGCACTACCTGAACCCACAGTCTAATTAGGCAGTATCCCATCACATACACACACACACACACACACACACACACACACACACACACACACACACACACACACACACACACACACACACATATCACAAGCATAGATGAAAAAGAGAAATTCCTCAGCTGCTCTAAGCATGTGCTTTTCTTTGTGTTCTCTGAAGAAATGACTCCAGGTAAGCACTGACATTAGCTGACCAGCGTCAGTGTTTACCTCATGCAGTAACAGGTTAGGCATGACTTAATAGTATATAGAAAGGACTGAATAAATACAGCACGGTAATCAAACTTGCGTCCATCCACAGCCTCCTTTTCCCCATTTTTGCACATGGGGTCGGGGCGTGACATCAGTGACCATCTAAAGCCAAGGTTCACACCACCGGATGGCAATCAATTAGCATGCAATCTCATTTCTATGTGCAGGTAGGGGGCATTTTTTAAAATTTGTTTAGGGTATTGTTAGTATAATAACTGCAGTGATGAAAACACTGAATTCTAAACTAGATGTATAACTAAGTGCAGAAAAGATCTGAATTCTAAACTAGATGTATAACTAAGTGCAGAAAAGATCTTAAACACTATATCCGTTAACACTGCACGAAAGAAAAATGCTATGTATGTCACTGACTGAAGTTACTGCAGTTTAAGAATTTGACTTTCCCCAGCATGTAGCAATCTTAGACTAGTAAAATCAGAGTGTAAATGGGAAAGAAAACCCTATTGAAGGAGAAGCTTATCTTCCATTAAAGAAGTAAATAAAACATGTTTTTTACTGTTTCTCAATGGCCATTCATCATGATCTGCTGATGCTGAGCATATCAGAAAAAGTGGTGAAGTGACATAAATAGTCAAAGATGAATAGTTATTATTTTCCTAAACTACTTCAGGGTTGGGAATTTTTAAATAACTTTTTTTCTATTTTAAGATAAAAAACTACTACTAGAAAATTCAGTACAGTGGTACTATGGCAATCTTGGCACCCAAACTAAAAGGATCAATATGTTAAAAAACAAATAAGAGCTGGCTGCAAATCATAGCTATCACACAGCCTGCCACAACTGATATCATCTGTGAAGATGAAACAATACATATATGTAGGGTCATTTTTTCTACTACTCTGTGCATGTACTTCTGCAGATGGAACACTGGACTGAGTAATAAAAGATATTTTATGCCCAGTGATACAGCTTCCATTATGTGGTGATTCCCCTAGCCCTTGGGATGCTGCAGCCACTGTTACTGCTGGCTCGTGGGAACACAAGTGTGTGTGTGTGTGTGTGTGTGTGTGTGTGCGCATGTGAGTGCTTGGGTTTACACAGACAGCAATACTTCTTGAGTGCATCATGTATTTGACAGCTGTCCAAAAGTTGTTTGCCTCCCATCCTTCTTCACCATATTCCTAATTCATTGCGTAACTCCACTCTCAGCTGCTTACAGTTCACTTTTCTCTATTCCACACTGTTGTCTTTGCCCTGTTGGTATCCTTTGCTCTACCTAAGGTGAAGCATACTACACAGTCACTGGTTGCCAGTGAAGATCTCACCTCAGCAAGTTAAATATCACTTGAATTAGTGACTATTAAGCCTAGAATACTATGTTTTTGATAATCTTTCGTAGTTCTCTACAGGCTAGAAAATGCAATTACATTTTTGTTTTTAACAGAATATTCTAACACTGAAACACCACTGATAAACTTCTTCTCTTTCTGAATGGCTCCTCCTGTACTAACCACATGAGGTCTGTCCGACAGTTAGCTATCAACCACACAACATAAAGATTTACATGCGACAATAACGCCTCCATGGGGAATAGTGCAGAAGGCCTTGTCCAGGTCCAGATGTGTTGTATGTACTACATAACCACTATGCACTGCTTTAGTGAATTTTCAAAGAAATTAATGAGTTTAAAGAGGTAGAGCCTTCATTTGACAAAGCCAAAACAATGAAGGTCCAAGGTTAACATATCTTCTATGTCCAGATTAACAATAACTGACATAATATGCTCCATAACTTTACATATAAGGTCAGAGAGACTAATTTGTGTGTAGCTACTGGAGTCTACTGCTGGGCCACCCTTATGCAATGACATTACAATGGCAGTTTTTCCAGGCTTCAGGAAAATAACCAGTCTTCTCTACACACACATCTATACAGACACTCACAGACATTATATGAATGTATGCATAAACAGATCGTGTGTTTGACACAATTTACTGAACACAGATGTTTTGAAAGCCACAAATACTGAAAGAAAGAAATGAAAAATGCTGAAGCTTACAAAACCTACAATAACATAAGTGTAATAATACATATCCACTGTCTTTTACAACAAGCCACTATCCCAAAAAACCTGTAAGCATGACTTGTAAGTATATGCATGCGCGCACACACACACACACACACACACACATACATATAAACATATGCATATGTATTGCAAGAGTTTCTTCAAAATTGGTAAGACAGCTGGTTAACCTGATGGAGCAGATACACTTTGCTAATGGCTCAGAGAACGAGGAAATAATGGACATCTGAAGGTGATATGGTACCTTCTGTGCTGGGTTGTGAGCTGTGAAAAGTGCAGGACATGCACAATAATGCTAACATCTGCTCCACCTATACATAAAAAAATGTGTTTCAATATTTTCCAATGGCATGTCCTTCTCAGTTTCCTGGCATATCAATTTAAAGGCCTTACCTCTCCTAAGGGACAGAGTTCCATGTTCATGAGATGTGAAGTCATCTGTGCATACCATGAGCTTCTCGCCACACTGTGTACTGGGAATAGGAACACATTCCACAAAACTGCTGGGAAACTGGCCTGGAAATTAATGAAAGAGAAACCACTTCAAAACAATTGTTAGAGCTGTACCACACAAAAAATAAAGTCACCATGGGCATTCTCAATGTTAGCAGTAAAGCTATAAAGAAAATGGCTATTCTGTAAACAAAAATATGGTGCACATATTATAGCTATAAACATTATACCACTAATGGACAGCACTGAATCCTCCTGTTTCTCCATTCCTGTCAAAATAATGTAGCAGTCGTCAAATTACAGTACTGCTGTATCATTTTGACATGTGCTGGCAACTAGTGGAGGGGAAGTTTCCACACAACGCTAAACACAAAGAGCTATATCAAGTTTTCTTGTTATTTGTCCTTTGTAAGGGGGCTGGCACCTCCCCAACTCTCTTTGACTATCTTTAGAGATAGGGGTTGGGGAGCAGTAGCCCACTTACAAATATAATTAATGATCCCTCCATCTGACTTACCTGGTCTGTATGTCTGTTTAACTAACTTTGTGTATTAATCAATCCATCCCTAACTGCTTAATTAAAATAATGCTGGATGGATGGTGCATGGGAAAAATGCACGAATTATTAAAAAAACACACACACAAACTCTAAGCTCATATAAAAATGTTTGCCTCAATCCTGCATCAGCACTTATGCCAAATTCAGTGTTCTCCATAACTAGCAATATTATAATATGCATTTATAAACTCACTATTAAAATATGTCTACTTTCTTTACTGTAATGTTAAACATCACTTTTGATATGCACTAGAATTACAAATTATACACACACACACACATATATATATATATATATATATATATATATATATATATATATATATATATATATACATATATATATATATATATATATATATATATATATATATATATATATATATATATATATATATATATATATATATGTACACATATGGACTGCTTGTTTAATTCTTGTGTCAGTTAATACATATAAGGCATAAATGCAAGAATTGTTGTGAGCACATTCTAATTATAATAAATTATTTTTCAAAGTCGGTCGTAGAAAGACAAGAGAGATTTCATACATCCTAAGCAAGGCAATGAAAACTTGCTAGTGTTAGAAAGATGCCTGCTCATTTAAATAGGTGGAGACAGCTTACTTCTGCTAAACATCAGTCAGGATGACCCAATCATTACAAACAGAAGAAATTCCCCACCTGGCAGCTTCAGGCACTCCCACTGGCAAACATCTAAGATCAGAACCGAGGAAGCCCCAAGAGTCATATGTCTCTTTCCCCTCTCAAGACTGGTTCTCATTAGCTCAAGAATTTCTTAGCATTCTCGAAGGATAGCAGACTGACCACAGCAGGCTCTCCACTAAAGAGGAATATCCCCCTGAAAGGGGTATGGACATCTTCTTCTAGTAGAAAAGGGATAGGCCAAACTCTGATCCCACTCAGCAGGATGAGGATGGCCCTAACTATAGATCACATGTCCTCACCTCTGGAATATTACTCCATCAATGAATAAATATTAAGTCTAGACTTCAGTTGAGGATCTCACCTTTGCTGACACCTTAACCTGATGACGGTCCATTTTAAATGGCAAGCTTCAAAGACTGCAGCTGTACAAGAACGGGCCCCAAGTATGCTGTGCTATGACCCCCCCCCCGCAAACTAGTGGCACTTGCCCCAGTGCAAGGAGCCTTTCTAGATGTCATTCAATTCCAACTGCCGGAACCTGATTCTCAGCTTCCAGCCCCTAATAAGACTGGAGTGATTTTATAGGGTCCAAGGATCTCATTCCTTTCTACATAAAAACTTGGTGATGGAATGTAACACCCAATCCCCAGAGACCAACAAAAAAACTCCACCCAGCAAGAATACCTTATCTAATATGATGGGATAGATGGATTCCTAGACACATATGGCATATGACACATGGCAAGAAGGCATTCACCTGATCTACTCTTGCCTTTAATATTTTAAACTGGAAAGTTTGCATACTGAAAGTCCAGGAATATATTTTGAAACAGATCATGGACAGCTGTAAATAAAAACAGGATTATAGGGAATATCTTGAACAGGTTCAGACTGCTCTCAAGCTAACTAAACATGGTATAAAATGTACCCATGATGCAGCTTATGTTGTGTCTACAACAGCTACCGCTGTATCTATGCTAAAAAGTATAAATGGTCATGGATGTAATTCTTTGAAGAGGACTTCCCATTTCCAAATACACCATTTCCAAATGGAGTGCCCACTGCATTATTTTCTGCCACAAGTACAATGGAAAACAGCAGGAGAGATGAGCTCTCACACCATCAGGGGCACAACCACTACCATAGTCTTCTGAAAGGAGTTTTAACTAAAGATATCCTTGGAGCAGCCAGTCGGTCTTCTGTTCACATCTGCCTGAGATACTACAGACCAGATCACATATTTAGGGTTGGGGTTGAGTTTACTTCAGCAATCTTGAAAGGTATACTGCCCAGTTCTTCCACAGGTGGACCACACTCCCAAGGACAGGGCCTGCAGCACTGACTTACATGATGAAGACAGAACTACTGAGTTAGCATCTTGCCATAACTGTAGAAGTCTGAGTGTAGTCACTGCTTCTGTCTCTCTCCATCTCCTGTGTACAACCTTACAGCTGCCAGGCCAGGACGGTACCCCTCCTTTTCCCTTCCATCTTGTCATTAAGATGCCCTTGTCCTTCTTGTCCTATCAAGAGGCCTCTAAATGTCGTGGTGAAAATGGAATGGCAGTTCAAAGGTAAGGGCTATCTGTTATCCATCAACAAAGGGGATCTCCTCAAAAATCAAATACTGTTTTTGATGACTCTCCTTGAAGGTCTACAACTACAATTAATCCTAATTAGTGTATTAATGTAAGTGGAAGGGGCTGGAGGATAGCCAGAAGGGCAGAAAACCAGAAGGCTGAGTATTGAAATACAGACACGTTAAGGAAAGGCCAGCTGTTAGACACACTAAAGAATAACACACTCAGAAGGAGTGAACTGCAGACCAAGGGGCTGCTAAATAAACGTCTGCATCAAAGTGATGTTTAAAATAATTGCTAGAAGCATCCATACCTCTAATGAAGTGGCCTTGAACAAAAGTATTGTCCAACAGGCTATGAGCCCCACAATTGTAGAAAATAGTGTAGCTGCAATCCACATGGAAAGTCTGCCTGGAGACTGCCAGTCCTACACTCCTTCCAGAAGCAAAGGAAACAATCAACTGTTCACTCTTCTTAAACTTGTGCACTTACCTTGTCAGACTGAGCTGGCAGTACATACCCAGGGTGTAAAGTTTCCATCTCAGTGAAAACAGCAGAAAGAAAAGAATGGCAGTTTTAGGCACAATTTGGAAACTACTTTCAAGAAGTTAACTGGGTTAAATCCTAAGAGACACACTATGGTTCCCCACACATAAGGGACTACTGCAACTCTAAGATCCAGCAAGTAGAAGTGATGGCCACAAGAACAAAAGCTTTTTCAAGATATAAACTTCAATATTGCTGATCCATCAGGTTCAAATGGGGAAAACAGAACCCTGTCAGTCACAAAGATTAAATGCTATGAAAGGATGGTGTCTCCAATGTAGAAATCCTTTAAAAAGCTTCAAACTCAACCAGTGCTGGGTCACAATACTGTACTCTACAATGTTATGACAAACAGACAGCTGACACAATGCATCTTGCTGGTGGAATAGCTGAAGTCCAAACTATAAATGCACATGATGTAGGGATGATGACCTTAGAGCTGATCAAATATGGTGGCATGGGATACTATACTGCTCGAACAGACAACATTTTACTCTTGATGGGACATGTTTGCTTAATGGATGGCTTTCTAGCAGCCTCAATCATTTCTGACATTTTCATTAGGAGGTAAGGTGGGATCAGATGGTCTACATCAACAGCGAAGCCTTGTTGTGGAGCCAGATGTTGCTTCACCTATGAAGGACACCCTTGGTTAGGACCCCTTTTAGCCAGCATGAACTGATGGGAATTACCTTTTGGACTTTCTTCCCTGAATTTAGCAATTGCGCATGGATGCAGTAAAAAAGATGGAAAGATAAAGGGAAATATTCCATGCCATGGGACATAGCATCTGCCCACCAACACCTTGTTGTGTCGCATTAAGCAGAAAATGGGAAGAACTGCAATGTGTACCATCAAAAGGGTCAGTCTTCAGTGTGCCTTCTTTAGTAGCATCTGAACAAAGTATGGCCTCTGAATCTACAGCTCCAGGAGAGGACTGGAGGAGCAGCTCAGAGGGTCCACAAGAAAATTCACTTTGCATGAAATGGGAACTGATGAGACAATGATGGCATAATGTATGGCCTACTGCTAGGCATTCATCACCTCTCTTCACAGCGGGTACAAAACGTGCTCCCCTGCTCTATTAGATATCACACTACACTTGTCACAACACATGAGCAGACCATTTTCCCATTAGTCCACGCCTTAGGAGAACTCACTGCTCTTTGACCATGGGTGAGCCCTGGTGTGCTCTCTCCAACACCACAGGCATCCACTGTCAGAAGATGTAAAAGGTTTGTCTGCAGGACTGGGAGGTGCACCTGAAGTTGGGAACTATCCACTGCTCCACAGTTCAGCAACAAGGGCTCACTACCAGAAGAAGGCTTAAGTGCACATGGTGGCTCTGCTATCATGAAGACCTCACAGCTCACTGCAACATCCATACAATAAGTTGAGAAAATGGTTCCATGAAGATCATAGCAGCCATGAGGTCCAAAAGATGGATGAGGGTCCAAGCATAGTCCAGGCCTTTTGCAGTATCCTGACTCAGACTGTTAAAGACATGACCACGTGTCACACTCCATCAGCAAAAATGATTAGCATTGGCAAATGTCCAGCTCTGCAGAACTAAAAACAACTCATGGACTTTCAGTTTTTTCATGGCAAGAATGTAAAAATAAATGCTAGACACCATCTCTTCTAAGTGACACGGTTAATGCTGCTGTCAAAATCTACATGTGCATATAAAGTAAAGGAATGGTTAGATAAACATGCAGTTTACTTAATTCAAAAGAGACGTAATGTGTTCATGTATCTGACTCACTGTACTTCAACTCCTACTGTAACAGTATTGTGTTTAGGTTATTGCTTTCAATACTGCAGAATTTAATTTACTATTGTTTTTAAATATGCTATCAATACATGCACTACCATACAACCTGCAGAAGGTGCTGAGAATAACGCTCTTAACTAACATCAAAGACTCAAGCAATAATGATTTCATAAACTTCAGTTATGCCCTGACTTAGAAATTAAACTGGGCAAACCATTCATACTGAGTAATGTTACCATATTATGTCCAAGATACAAAATTTAAGTACTATCTTAACATAGTAATGCAGTATTTCTTTGCTAAAATGAATAAGCGCAAGTTGCTGTGTTGCTGCTTATCACCTACTATTTCAACTTCTTTCATTTTCAGGAAATATAATTCTGAATTTTGGGGTCATAACCTAGCTTATGGGTGGTACATCATTACCCAGCCAGATTACACAGCCTCTGGCCTCAAACCAACTCTAACCACCCCGTACTTAAAAGGAGTGAAATGTGATACCTTTGCTTTTCTGCATCATACCAGACAGTCATGCATGAACTGATGGTGTAAGACACAAGAGCTATGCACCCCACAAAATTCTTCCACTTTTGGGCTCAGTATTGACATTTTGTCTTCTACCACTACCACAGGTATGGAAGCTATCTGCAACTCTCAGAATATTGAAAATTAATTACAAAAGTGCATTTACGTATCAGAGTTCAGTGGTGGTCATTGGAACACAGAGAAATGTGCTGTTGAGACTCAAATCCTGGCACATTCCAGTCTTACCACAACTCTGCTTTGCTCTTGGAAATACTTGGAAATCAGACACCATGTAAAATATTATGCTACTTGTCTTTAAGAACACCTCTCTCCTTTGTTTCCTTTCCCTCTCAGCCTGACTGCAAAATTACATACAAAATGTAAGTTTCTAATCTTATTTTACAAGGTGTTTGTTACGCTTCAAGGTACTTCTACATTCTTTCAGCTGGATGTTGAGAAGGAGTTCAAACATAATGGCAAGCCCAGCTGTAGCACAAGTGTTGGGAGTTGAAGTAAAAGTTTGCAGTGCAGACAATTCAGTTTCCCTCCAAGTTCTATTACTAAACCAACATCTTTACTATAAGGCCATCCATGCAGCAATACACAAAATGCATATATATCTATGTATCCTAAACTGGGAGAGCTGAAACAAAGAATTCTAATAATAAATCACTGTTTTCATGCTTGTCTACTCTCTGCCTTTATAGACTGCAACAGACAACATAGGTTTTGCTTTCAATTCTGCCTATTCTTCAGGCTGCTTCAGGCACCACCTGATGCAGCTGGCCAATGAGGAAATGGCTATTCACTGCTTTGTTCTGCAGCCCAACCAGCTTTGAAATCAGTGCTGTTTTAGTCTTCCTATAACAAGTGATGGTATCACAAGGCATAACTGCTTTGTTTTTTATGGGGAACTAAGTCTACAGTCTGCTGCTGAGCTGAGACAAACTTTTTTTAAGGATCATAATTCCATGAAAACACAATACACACTGCATGCTGTGTAGGGGTCCACTAAGCATGACTAACTTTAAATAAAAAAATTATTTTAACAAATTCAATAAGAACATTTTAGAAATACTTCTGAAAAACAAAACTGGTGGGGCTGCAGCCCAGCAGCCCAGTACCTACCATAAGCCAATTCTGGTAGTCTTTCAGATATTTTCTTTAATGCAAAATATCTGTTTATTACTATTTTATTTCCGATTGTCCTGCAACTGTTCATATTGTTAGTTGTTTGTGATATGTTTATGTTCATACCATAAACATATCCTGCCAAAGTGGCAAGGAGCTTTTTTATATATAGCATTGCTTAAGTATATTACAGCATATTTTCCTATTTGAAAGTGATAATTTAGTAAAAGAGTCTAAATGAAAAGGCAGCAAACCCAAGGCCAGGAAGGAACTGGACCACAAAAACTTATAAACTTTTGTTCGTTTAATAAAACGCCACAAACTTCATCAGAAGAAATACAAAAACTTGAAACCACCCTTTAAATACTTGTCATGTGCAAAAAAAATCCTCCAATGACAAAATGATTCAAATCATCATCTTCTTCTTTCGGCTGCTCCTGTTAGAGGTCACCACAGCAGATCATCCGTTTCCATTTCTTCCTGTCCTCTGCATCTTGCTCTGTCACACCAACCACCTGCATGTCCTCTCTCACCACATCCATAAACCTTTTCTTAGGCCTTCCTCACTTCCTGTTACCCGGCAGCTTCATCCTTAGCATCTTTTTCCCAATATACTCTGCATCCCTCCTCAGCACAACCCAACCAACGTAATCTTGCCTCTCTGGCTTTGTCTCCAAACCTTCCAACCTGAGCTAACCCTCTAATATACTTATTCCTAATCCTGTCCATCCTTGTCACACCCAGTGCAAATCTCAACATCTTTAACTCTGCCACATCCAGCTCTGACTCGTGCCTTTCAAATAAATCATTTAAACAGCCACTTTGATGTCATGAAAATTTAAAAATACAATACAAATTTGTTAACATTGCATATGTATAAAAACATGAAAATGTATGTATATAATAGTCAACAATAAAACTACATGATGTTTCATCAAATAAAGCCTATTTTGTGAACAGCTTGGCTCATTACATCAAAGCCTTTATAAATGAAGAAAACACAATGTAAATAGTTTCATTTAGTCCTGGAGGGCAGTCTGCTCTTAAAGCTATCTGCCATTTAGTTTCCCTACATTCTAATAAGGCTTTAAAATTACCCACCAAAGGACCACAAACTACTTTGTCTAAAACAAAGAATGTAAATTTCTTAAAATTGTTACATAATAAAATGTGTTGTGCCAGTGCATTATTCCTGTTTCTCACTGCCAACACGTTTGTAAATCCTTCTACTTAATGACCTGATGGTCTTGCCAACATAACTGGTACAAGAATTACATACTGCAAGATAAACAATGCCCACAGAATCACATGTAAACCTGTCCTTTGCCCAAATAACTTTCTTGAAATGTTTCAACTCAACAGAACCTGAACTGGCTATGTATCTACATTCCCTGCAGTGACCACAAGCAAAAGTCCCAACAGGGTCTTTGACCCCATTGTGTGATGTCTTAGAAGTACTTTCAAGTATACTTCTTATGTTACTTACCTTTTTATAAGTAAACAAAGGTTGATTACGCAGGATTCTCACCAATTCAGAATGTCCAAGCAACATCTTCCAATTTTCCTTGATAATACGCCTAATAATGTCCATTCCATCTGAAATGGGCAATGGGAAGGCAAGCTCAAACACCTTGTTGTTTTGATTAACCCTACTTGCCACACTGAAATTGCCTGTCAAAATGGGGCTAGCTAAACTGTCTCAGTTATAACTTCAGCAACAATGTTACATAACCAAAACAAATCATATCCCCTGGCTGCAAAAAAATCCAGTCAGTTTGTTAACCTCACCATCAAAGACAGAATCTTCACTAGTCAAATGGTTCAACCTTATTAGTTGTCCCTTGACAACCCCTCTTTTCATATGTTGGGCGTGAAGACGGTCCCTGTGTAGGTACTGATTGACGAAGGTAGATTTCCTGTGGATACTACTACTGAAACTAAAACTGTCATCAAGTAGTTCCAAATGAATATCCAGGAAGTCTATTGTTTTCCCAAACCCTCCCAGGGTAAAGTTCAAAAAACTGGTGGAATAATTCAGGTCTTGCAAGAATAACTTGAAACTGTCAAGGTTCCCTTGCCACAAAAAAGAAAATCAATGTAACGTCTTTAAAATAAAATGTTCTTAGTCAAAGAATGTGTCGCAAGAAATTTCATCTCCCACATAGCCATAACTAGATTAGCAAAAGAGGGAGCCACTCTAGAAAACGTCCACACCAGAGATTTGCTGAAAAATACTAGTTCCAAACTTAAAAAAAATTGCTTTCCAAAATCATTTCCTTGAAAGCACACAAAGTGTTGATCTTAACACTGTCAAAATCAGTATAACCAGTCAAATATCCCCTAAATAAATAAATTCCAACTTCTTGATCTATACTTGTATAAAGGGAAGTGACATCCAGTATTACAAAAAATATAGCTGACATATCAAAATTTTTCAAATTAAATTCACGTAACAACTCTAACAGCTGCAATGAATCTTTTAAATAAAACCTTGAACTTTGAACAATAGGGTTCAAAATTTTATCTAACCAAATAGAAATTGGTTCAGTCTTAGAGTATGCTGCTGACACTATGGGTCTAAAAAGGGGGAGGGGCACTTCTGCATTTGTGGACTTTAGGAATACCAAAGAGAAGTGCTAACTTCGGATGTTCAACCTGTAAAAACATGTATATTGAGTATCCAATATTACCTTGACAAAATAAATCAAATAATAAAGTGTCAACATGCTTGAAACACAATAAAACTTCATTTATATTGACCTGTCTGTAACTTCTATGGTCACTCAAAAATTGCATAGCATTTTCATAGTCCACAGTACGCATAATGACTAGGGCCCCACCCTTATCTGCCTTCATTACTCTCAGATTCTTGTTAGTAGCTAAGTTTTTAAGTTAGTAATATTACATTTATAATGGGAGAATGACATGGAAACTCTATATATAACTTATACGGTTGAGCCGTTTGACTAGTGAAGATTCTGTCTTTGATGGTGAGGTTAACAAACTGACTGGATTTTTTGCAGCCAGGGGATATGATTTGTTTTGGTTACGTAACATTGTTGCTGAAGTTATAACTCTCAGAGACAGTTTAGCTAGCCCCAGTTTGAGAGTCAATCTCAGTGTAGCAAGTAGGGTTAATCAAAACAACAAGGTGCTTGAGCTTGCCTTCCCCATTGCCCATTTCAGATGGAATGGACATTATTAGACGTATTAACAAGGAAAATTGGAAGGTGTTGCTTGGACATTCTGAATTGGTGAAAGTCCTGAGTAATGAACCTTTGTTTATTATAAAAAGGTATGTAACCATAAGACGTATACTAAGTACCTCTAAGACATCACACAATGGAGTTAAAGACCCTGTTGGGACTTTTGCTTATGGTCATTGCAGGCAATGTAGATACATAGCCAATTCAGGTTCTGCTGAACTGAAACATTTCAAGAAAGTTATTTGGGTAAAGGACAGGTTTACATGTTATTCTGTGGGCATTGTTTATCTCGCAGTATGTAATTCTTGTACCAGTTTTTATATTGACAAGATCATCAGGTCATTAAATAGAAAGATTTATGAACGTGTGTTGGCAGTGAGAAACAAAGACAGGAATAATGCACTGGGCACGACACATTTTATTATGTAGCAATTTTAAGAAATATACGTTCTTTGTTTTAGACAAAGTAGTTTGTGGTCCTTTGGTGGGTAATTTTAAAGCCATACTAGAATGTAGGGAAACTAAATAGCAGATAGCTTTAAGAGCAGACTACTCTCCAGGACTAAATTAAACTATTAACATCAAGTGTTTTCTTCAGTTACAAAGGCTTTGATATTGTGAGCCAAGTTGTTCACAAAATGGGCTTTATTTGATGAAACACCGTGTAGTAGTTTGTTATTGACTATTATATACATACATACATTTTCATGTTTTTATACATATGCAATGTTAAAAAATGTGTAGTGTTTTTATAAATTTTCATGACATCACAGTGACTAAATAATTTATTTGAAGCATTTTGTTGTTGGATGATTTTTTGCACATGACAAGTATTTAAAGGGTGGTTTCAAGTTTTTGTATTTATTCTGATGAAGTTCATGGTGTTTTATTAAACGAACGAAAGCGTATAAGTTTTGTGGTCTGGTTCCATCCTGGTCTTTGGTTTGCTGCCTTTTCATTTTTACTTTGTTTTTTGGAGTTGTTTAGCAGTTTTTAGTAAAATAAACTGTAACAGAGACAGTTTTACAAATGTTGCATTAATCTAGTACACATTCACTTTAAATAAGAAGCTATACTGTTGCACTGTTGACTATGCATGCCATCCATGAAGTTTTCATGCCCGTAGGTAAAACTGTTTAAACTTGACATAAACTGGAAAGGCAGTTTGGAGAAAGGTTAAAGCATTTTATGCAGTTCTTAATAACATATAAACCCAAAATCTGTCAGTTGTGTTACACCCTTCCTATTCAGTGTCAGCTATTGATGTTCTTTCACTGAAACTTCCTGCAGATGTGCTGTTTTTCTAAATCTTTATTCTTACTTTTATACATGCTGTCTGGACATTATTAGCATTTGTTTTAATTCATAAGTAATGCTGATGTTTAAGTTAGCTAGGAAGGAGAACAATAACATGGAAATATGCAACATTTAATTTGTCATGCAGTGATTAAATATTTCCAGTGTTTCAGTTTCCTTTTAGAAAGAAATGGAAGTGTTTTATGCTTACTTAAACATTTCTCATTCATATGAAGGCAACTGGAATTGTTGGTTGCAGCATTTGTCACTTGTAGTCTTGCTAATAGCATTTTTTTAAGTTTTTATTAGATTTTAACTAAACAAATTGATCATGCCAATAACTTTACTTAGAAATTTGTGAGCATAAACAAGAACAATATGAACAACAAACAAGAACTATTTACAAGAGTGTCTATTAATGAAGACTCTCAAGAGAAATCCTACACGTTACAATTGCTACAAGTACAGCTGGTTTTGTTTATCAAGTAGTTCCTTGAAATTTGTCCACATATTATAGTAGGGGGTGATTCTAGTATATCTTGTTTTATTGGTGATAATTTCCAGATGACTTACTTTAGTTGTAATATTTGTGAATTCTTGGTTATAAATCACCTTGCAATTGATAAAATGGACCATAAAAGAGGGTATTCCATTCTTTTAACACAAACAGGAATAGAGGTATTAAAAAAGAATTAATGACTTAGATAAAATAAAATTTCCCCCAAATAAAGCCTGTAAAAAAGATTAATGTTAATGTTATTCCAAAAAGGTGTCAAGTACAACACGATCAAATTAGCTCCTGTTTACACCTCCAACAAACTTGCTTCTTTTTAAATATTAATTCAATTTTATGAGGTTTGAAGAAAAACGTATGCAAGAATTTCCAAGTAAAAAGTTTCCATCTAAGAGAATAAGATGTCTGGAAGATATTAAAAAAATATTTTTTGTCTTCTTCATCTGGAGGTCTGTTATTAATATGAGTAAAAGAGTTCCACTTTTTTTTTCTTTCCTCACCACTCCATATAATTTGGATAAGAGACCCTCTCCCAGTATGTTCTGTTGTATTAATAGTATTCAAAATTCAATTAACTTTGGGATAAGATTTCTTACCCTTGGTTGCATTAACTTAATTTTACCTTCTGCATACTGTCTGCAAGATTATACATCCAAATACATATCTTTGCTTAAATCCTATTTACTTAGGATATAATCAACATAATGCAGTTTTTCATTATTCATGAACTCAAACCAATATATCAGATTTTTTCTTAAATGTAATCACTGTGTCTAACTTTGAAGTGAATATATTATTTTGAATGTATGCTACAGAGAAAAGAAGAAAAATCCATGCCTTATATGTTGGATTTCTACACATTTAGTTTCTAAAGATATTTAAGATAGTAGAAATAATAAATGTAAATTGTCTGGTGACTCATTTCTGAAAAGTAATCTTTTGGCAACCAATGTAAACTACTGTCTCGTATAAGATTATGATTAGAGTTTATGTTATGTTTAAATTCTATGAAAAGGCATCCTAGAAATTGTTTACACTGGGCTGTGTAAATATTTATCCAAAGAGATATTGTTTTTATAACTGGTGATACAGAATACAATTCTAGATCTGGTAGTCTAGTCCCTTATATGATGATTTAAGGCAATTCTTGCTTTGCTGGGGAACCAAAGAAAATTTTAAAATTAATGTATTAAATTCTTTAAAATGTGTTTTAGATAGAGATAAAGACAATGACTGAATAACATAAGATTTTTGTAAAATAATCATTTTGATTATAGATCGTCTCTCTTCCATTGCGAAAAAAAAATTGCTACATTTATTAGATTCTTTACACTGGTTATGCTGTTAATATAACTAATTTATTATGTTATTAATTTTATATGTTACAATTATCCCATAACAGTTAATTTTTTCTCTCTCTAACAATGTATTTAGTAAATCTATCATTTATCCTAACAATATTGGCATTTATGGGTAGTATTTTTGTTTTGCTATCATTAAAGGAGAGACCAGATCTTTTTGGAACTCATCCATTGCCTTAAAAACAGCAGAAAGGGAACTATCACGGTCACTCAGTGTCAGAAGAATGTCATTAGCAAACTGGATTTTAGAAACCAAATTCGCATTTTTGCTAATGCCTTTTATGTCTAAAACTGACCTGATAAAATTTGCAAAAGGTTCCATAATTAGAGTGAAAAGCGGGGGTGAAAGAGGACATCCTGGTTTAGTTCTCTTCAAAATTTGTATGGAATCAGAAGTAAAAGTACCTATTTAAATGTATGCAAAACAATTGTCATAAAGAGGATTTATAAGATATGTAAAAATTACTTGAAAAATGACATTCCTGTAAGACTAACAAAAGATATTTTCATTTCAGATAGTCAAAATACTACTAATATCTACACTCAATGTCAGATTCTCTTTTGTCATAAGTATTCTATTTAGAATAAAACCTGTATGATCCTCATTAAACATGGAAGGTAGAACATATTTTAATCTATTAGCATGAATTGCCATGAATAATTTATAATCTACATTTAAAAGTGAAATTGGTCTGTACAAAGAGCGTTCAGTCGGATCTTTGTTAAATTTTAAAATTGGGGAGATAAGAGTATGTTTCCAGGACAGAGGAACTTTTGTTAAGTCTTTAAATATAACTTTATGTAATATGTTTAATACTTCTTTAGATAGTAACTTGTAGAGTTCCGGTATAATTCCATCATTACCTGGTGCCTTGTTAGGTTTTAATTTGTTAATTTGAGTTTGAATTTCAGACACTGAGATAGGTTTATCAATTGATTTCACTTGGTCACCACATATTTTTTATACGTTTTTGATAAAAGTTTTGGTTATCACTTCAGAGTCTGCTATTACATTATATTGACTGATTTTATTGTAATAATTTCTAAATTCTTTTAAAATATCTTCTATTTCTGACACTCTTCCTTTTCTTTTATGTGAATAAATCTCCTTTATATGTTTAGACCTACTAAGTAGTTTTGTTCTGTTAGCCAACTTATGCATAGATTTTGGGTTAATAGAGAAATTAATTATCTTGAACTCTTCTAGATTAATCCTAGTTTTATGATTTAAAATTTCCAAATTATGTAGATTATTAATCTCTTCTATGTTACTATTGTTACCCGTCTGATTTTCCAGTTTTAATTTGTAAAGTTTTTCTTGTATTTCATACAGTTCTTTGTCACATTGTTTTTTCTTTACTGACTCTAGACTGATCTTACTATTTTCCTATCTATCTCTAAGAGAGATACAATGATCTAAGTCTTACTTACAGAGCAAGGCAAATACAGATGAAAACTTGTGAAGTGTTGAAGATGGATGTGTTCAAATCCAAGACAAGATACAAAATGCACAGACTTTCTCTGAGAGATGGTTCTTAAATTAATAATATACATTACTGCTGGATTAGCTGGATGACATCACTATTTGACATCTCTGTGTCAAAAAATACTTAAGCTTGCCTGGAACTGGGAGTTGTAAAACAGTTAAATATTTTACCTTTGAAACCTGTAATTATTTATTTTTCCAGATAATAGAAAGAGCTCCTAGCTGTAGACATCCTGTCACCTAGCGGAGAGATACCACAGTCGTAAACAATTTCAAATTATTTTCTTAAGGGTTTTGCAGGTTAACTTTGTATGTTCCAGTTTCTTACTATCAAAACATACATTTGCATAGACATAACGTTCATATACATATATTTATTTTTCCAGTAGGGTACACTGTGGTTACATTATTGAAGCTCAGCACATAACATACAGTTTTCTTACATTTGTAAGACAAGCATACAAACCATATTCGTATTCACAAATAGAATTATTTGCAAAATTCCAGCTAGCTGGGCTGGCAGCCTTCACAACAGCAACTCCTCTTTTTTGATTACATTGTGAACTAGATAATACAGTGTAATATGTAGTATTAAGTCTGTCTTTATCTTCTGTCAATAGGTGTGCTTCTTGTAAAAAAAAATAACTTGAGAGTTAAGTAACTTCAAATAGTTGTTTAGACTACCCATTTTGCAACCATTATTCAATCCATTAACATTTATGGAAATACAATTAATAAATGTCATTTGTCATACAGGTCAACAGTGTAGATGCAACTCTCTTAAAATTAACTATATGGTCCCAGTATAATATCTCTTCTTTGTTAAAGAACTGCTTATTAATAGTCATACTGACATTAATATTTAAAAGTTTAATTAGACGCATAGTTATTGTAGACACCCACAAAAAACAAAAACTTTTAATGTAACTAAATAGTTGCTTTTAAAATCCTTCAAACCCCTCTTGGAGTCTAACACTCCCTGCTTGAACAGTCTAACCATCCAAGCAAACCCACCCATCTACTATTCTAAAAAGCCCAACCCCCTCTGCTTCAAACAAACAAAACTGTCATTAACAGCAAAGCGAACACAAGTCTATATCCTTTAAAACCAGGATACATGTGTGAAGAAAAAGAGAAGCATTATATGTCCCAAAGTTGTTTAACTTAAATATTTCTCATTTTATATGTTCATTAAAACATGAAGAAAGAAATAACATTTGTTATTGTTCAATAACTATATACAATCTTGAATCTCATCTACTGTCATCTTGAAAAGGTGAAAAACTGCTTTACTGCAGTTAAAGATTCCTATTATGTACCTCACAAAAATATCAATTTCCTTCCTAAATCATCTGTTTTCATTCAGTGAAAATGTACTAATAGATAAACAGATGTCATGAAACATTTAAACAATAATGTACTGCTATTTGTGCTCATCAGTTTACTGTAATCAACTAACACATCTTAAGTCATCCCTACTGATCATAAGGTTTCTTTCTTTGTTTTGTATATGATAACTTCAAGTGTAATAACATACTCATGACATTAACATTAAGCATCTAAAAAAAGGTTACCAATGACATATATATATTTGTGTCACTTTTAATGTAATGCTTCTGTGAAACATCTTAACATGTACATTAAAATATAGTCTTCAAGAAATATCATCAAGAATATATCACAGTACATACAGCATTATTTTGTTTTCCTTATTAAATGATAAAGAGCTACACTTCTGATAGCTCTTCATATAAATATAACATTCACCAATTCTTTGGTTTACATGCTTTGCATAGCTTTCTTATCATTTGCCTTATGTAACAAACTATACTGCTTTATATTACATATATAACAAATAGTATGTCCATATGCTTATTTTTCATTCAAGAAAATATATCAAAACTAATAATCTAGAAAGAGAAAAAAATAAACTTTTTGTAACCTACTATAGAATAGTGACTTACATTATTAAGCTACAATGTCTTAACAGTACAATATAACTTTAATAATTTTAATTTACGTTAGCCAGAAATCAGAGTTTAAGTGTCTTACTGCACTCTAAAGCATTATTCATAGGTTCCCACCTATTATTTAAATTAACTTTCTAAAGCTGTCCACCAATCAAAATCATAAGCTGTTAACAGCCCGGGTCTATATATCAGAAGATCGAAGTTTCATAACTTTGAATCTGATATGGTCGACACCATATGATCGAAGTCTTGAAACTTCGAATCTTTTAACGGAGATCTCCGTACTGCGTGGAAAGAGAAGATTTCCCTTTTCTGCACTGTAGTGCGATCTCGGAGTTGGTATATTTAAGTAGCAGGGGGTGTGGGGTGTGGGGGATGCAGGGGGGGTTTGCTTGCTTGAGGAGAGTTTAAATGGTTTGTTTTTGTAAGTTGTTGTATTTTATTACATTTTTGATGTTTCAAGACTTCGATTATATGGTGTCGACCATATCAGATTCAACGTTTTGAAACTTCAATAATGTAATATAGACCCAACAGCCTTGGTTCTCTGCATGGCAGGAAACGTCACAGAACTTGAGCTGTTTACCAGAGAAAGCATCAAGTGCTTAAGTACAATGAGAAAGCTCAAGCAAAAAAGTAATGTCTTTCTGCTTCTCCTGTTAGGGGTCGCTACAGCAGATCACAGGTCCACAGATTGATTGGCAGTGGAGTTTTTATGGTGTTGAGTTGCCAGCCTGGTGCCCAACCTTCACAGAAGGCACACGCACACACACACACACACACACACACACACACACACACACACACACACACACACACACACACACACACACGCACGCACCTGCTGCATGTCTTTAAAACTCACTCGACTGCAGGAAGGACATACAAACTCCATACAGAAGGCACTCCAGCTGAGAATCAAACCAGAGAACCTCATGTGTGAAAGCCCAAGCACTAGAGAGAAAAAAAAAAGCTTCTACTTTTTATGAATACATCTTGTAAGCAGACATGTTTCTCTAATTCTCTAACAGCGTTTCATCTCATTATCAAGACTAAGGAACACATATAAGAAATCTATAAGGAGAGATTATTTTAAATCTATTCCAAGCATCACAGCCCCTTCATTTTCAAACTATAACATAAAATAAATACATAGAAAATGGAATTATCCCCTCCCCCAAAAACAAACACACAGCGATTCATCTGGTAAGCACAACAGCTCCACATTATCACAATCCATGCACTAATAAAGTAAACAACTTTCAGGTTATACTATTAGTAATGGTAAAACAGCTCCTCAAATGTTACACTGAGTCAGGCAAGGCCACAACTACATTTACAAAATATGCTTTGCTTATGTATCCCCAGTAAGGCATTTTTTCACTGTTAATGCTTTTAAAACATGAAATGCCACTTGAAGCACAAGCCCCGTTTTTAGTAAATAATTTTCTATTTATGGGAATAAGGCAACTTTAGAGACTTAGATATGTAAACTAATGTAATCAAACTCAGTGCAACTATAACGGACACATAGACACAAAGCATGCATTAGCTTAATGGTAACTGCGAATGTAACACCACGGTATAAATTTTGGTATAGGAGTTATATGCTTCTTAAGGAGTTATATATGCTTCTTTTAAATAAGGATTGTGACTAAAAAAGACCTAATAATATTTTTGTTATAACATATCAAGAAAGTATTGGTTGCCTATAAAACAGGAAAATATAACAAAATCTTAGCTTACCTTGTAATAACAGACTTCTTGTTGATATTCTAACTTCTGTTTATGTTACAGACGAAGTATGAAATATTTTCTATTGTTTAAAAAATATGAAAATAAAGAATAGATATTTATACAAGGAGAAAAACAATGTTTAGCACTTTATTTTCTTTATATATAAACTAAGCAACCAGTCATTTGTCTATTAATTTCTTTTTATTTGCCTTCCATTCATTTTTCTCTGCTTGTGTCTTCAAGGATATAATGGACTAATCCATATCTTCTGTTTCTTCTTATATTTTATTAGTTTTTAGATATGGCAATGCAGGGTCCATATCTTTGAGGAGTTTAGTTTTGTCTGAAAGGAAAATCTTTATTCTGGCAGGAAACAGTAGATGTACTTTTATTTGTTTTTTCTTAAGTTCTCTAATGAGAGGAAGTAATAGTTTTTTCTTGGTCATTACTGCTGCAGAACAGTCACTGTCAAAACAAATGTTACAGCCATCTATTTTGAGTGGTGATTTAGCCTAGGCAGCCTTAAGAACAAGTTCTTTATCTTGAGAGGAAAAAAATTAACAATAATAGACCTCGAAGAAGTGTTGATTTTAGAAGCAGGAGTAACTAAAGATCTATGAGTTCTGTTAAGTCTAAAATTTTAGGGAACCAGGAAGATAAAAAATGAATCATATTATTGCCTTCAGCTCTTTCAAGTAATCCAAATATATGGATGTTATTCCTGCGAGACATGTTTTCGAGGTCATCAGTTTTGGCTAGGAGAAAGAGTATTTTGCTTTAATAGGAACTCAATATTATTTTCATCCTCATTCAGTCTTCCATCTATGTCATTTAAAGAATTTTCAGTGCCTGATATATGGGTCTTCTCCAGCTGCAGAGCTTCATTGATTTGCTCCATTTGTTTGGAAAAGTTCTGTTTAAAATCCTCAGTTTTGGTGTGCAATTTATCTACCTTAAGTGATAGTTCCTGAATGCTAGTAATGAATGAATTAATCTCTTTTTTTTAAGTACAGAATCTTGTGAAGTTACCTTTGTGTGACTCATTATAAGGCTGGATACAGTGAAAAATATTTCCCACTAAGATTTTATCAGGAAAATAATGGAATATGTAAAAACATTCTTTGATACAATCCTCAAGCACTGCAAGATTTAACAAAATTCACTAAATTAACCTGTTTAGAAATATAACTTCCTGTCAGAAATATATACAGAAGCAAGGCAGGAGAAAAGTGCTGCTAACCTAGTCACATCCTGGTGATGCCCCCCCCCCCTCCGCTAAGAGCAATTGTTAAATATCTTCAGTTAAGTCAAGTTTGCATGAGTTAAGTAACTGTTCTGCTGAGTGACAAGTGCTATGTCAACAGCCTGTGTTGTCAGCATTTTAAATTTTAAGGGGATGTGCAGTGCTACAGGCTCTGTTTTATGCAGTGTGACAAAGCAGGGCTTAGCATTTTTAACTAATTTTATAAAGGACTCGGTATGCTGTATCTAGGATGGTACTCATTTAACAGCAATGTACTGTACAATTTTAGATGCAAGTTAGATTGAAACTGTTTAAATCAAATTAACACTCAAGCTGCATGCAGCCACTATTTTATCACATCAAAGTGATTTTATTTCATCAAAGTGAATGATTCTAAGGCATATGCCAAAGTAATCAGCAAATTCTAATGAATATCATCAGTATGACATGTTAATTTAAAAGGATATATTCTGAATACAAGCTATGCCACTTTCAGATAACTGGATTCCTTGAAGATTACTCTGTTGGGACTAGTTACTTGTGGAACGTCTAATTATTGTGCTCTACAATCTATTTTGATACTTTCAGCCAATGTACTCAAAAAAAAGATACTCTAGTCACTGATAACCTGGAAGGGAGTATTCTTCTCAAATAATGCACTACAAGCAGTCCCCAGGTTATGGACGAGATCCATTTTTTAGTCTGTCCTCAAGTCAAATTTGTATGCAAGTCGAAACACGTACATATGGTTCTTATTAATGTCACTTAGTCAAATGTTTGCCTCAGTCTAGTATTTATTTTATTTTTCTTTGCATAGAAAACACTTTAGAAACACTTCCAAATAAAAAAAAATCTTAAACATAATACTGTATACTGTAGTAATAACACTACAGTAACTATGTTCACACACTACACTACTGTATATACTGTAAAAAACATTAAAGGAAAAATAAGTTATGTTTTTACCATAACATTCCATCTGTGTGTATCATAAAGAAAAAAAGTCCTATCTGAGCAACAACCCTGTAACAACCCCAAGACTAGTTCCGAACCTCCAGGAGTCTCTAGGAGGGGGAAGGAGGGCTGGATGTGAAGAATGAATGAAGATCAACAACACAGATGGAAAGTTATGGTAAGAACATAACTTCTTTATCAGATGTTGTCAATCTTCAGTCATTCTTGATTGATGGGGCAGAGTCCCCAGCTACTTTAGATCTTGGGTGGCCCTAAGGAACAATATTCCTGAGAACCATAGAGCCAAAAGATGCTCTTCCCCTGGAGACCACATCTAATTTGTAATGAGTGATAAAAGTATGTGGGGTACCCCAAGTTGCGGCTGCACATGTCTTCCATAGAAGCTCTGGAATGGAAGACCACTGAAGTGGAAACAGATCTTGTCGAATGAGCTTTAACTTTTATTGGTAGATTGAGTTTATTTAGATTGTATATAAATGTAATGCACTCTCAACCATTTTGACAAGGTGACCTTTGAAACTGGTTTGCCCAATCTGGTACCTGAAAAGGATAGAAATAGTTGGTCTGATTTTCTAGAGGATTTTGTTCTGTCCAAGTAAAAATGTAATTGTCTGTGGATGTCCAAGATATGCAAGCAGTACTCTCCTTTGTTTGAAAAATTTGGAAAGAAGACTGGTAAGTCTATGTTTTGGTTGATATTGGAGTGTGACACCACTTTAGGAAGGAAGGAGGGATTAGTTCTGAGTGATAGACCGAAGCTCCAAAGGCAGTGGTGTCTCCATATTCGTAAAGGATGTGCACACTTCCAGACTAGTAGCCCAGCATAATGCATCTGAGATACTTCAGGTTCAACTAACACTGGGTAAGACAGTGATCCAAGTCATAACCTGCTCTAGGTCCCCAACCATGTCCCTAGGATCTCACTCCAAGTTCCTAAGCACCATGGAGTCTATCAAGGTCCAACCCAACACTCTCATACTAGGAGACTTCAACTACCCCTCCATCAACTGGGAAAACTACTCAAGCACCAATACACTAGCCAAACGCTTCCTGGAATTCAACAATTCTAATGCCATGGACCAGCTCATTCTGACTCCCACTAGAGGAAGCAACATCCTTGACCTGGTTATTACTAACATCGTCGATTGCTGCTTTACACCAATAGTCAATCCCTCCCTGGTCAGATCCGACCACAAGCTAATCACCATGGAAATCCACATCTCACCCACACACCCTGCAAAGGTAACCTCCTCAAAAAACTTCTCCAAAGCTGACTCTGAACTCCTAAAAACAGAGGTGGCTAACTTCATGGCATCCATGCCAATGGAAAATAGCTGCATGATTGCCGAATCATACACCAATACACTGTAAGAACATGTATATAAATGCATCGAACTAGCCATACCCAACAGAACCAAGATGCTCTCTTCCTAAAAAAGGAAGTCAATCTGGTGGTCCCCCGCCATTAATAAACTCTACAACAGAAGGAAGAAACTGTTGCGAAAGTCCTAAGACTGGAAAAACTCCCTTATTAGCCTCAACAAAAAATTGAAATCCCTCATCAAATGCTCTAAAGCCAGCTATGAGGCAGAATTGAGGCAGACACTAAAAACAATCACAAAGCCTTCTACAATTATATCAAGAACTTCCACGGCAATATCCAGATTTCCTCTGCATTACTGCACAATGGTGCCTCCTATACTGAGCCAACAGATATTGCCAACATACTGGCCGATAGATTCAGTGCCAACTTTACCCCCCCCCCAAAGGACCAATCAAAATACTGGAAGAATGTCAGGCACCCGCATTACTGCAGCATAGGTTAATGCTGCATTGTCCAAGGCCAAGAATACAGATTCCATGGGACCAGATAACATCCCTGGCTGTGTTCTACATGAACTACAAAGCGAACTGGCACCACATCTGTGTGCCCTGTTCAGTCACAACCTCACCATAGGCTTTGTCCCTACTGAATGGTGCACTGCTACAGTCATCCCTCTCCATAAAGGAGGAGCGACTACAGACCCTGAGAATTATCGCACCATTAGCCTGATGAGTCTGATATGTAAAGCTATGGAGCGCATCATCATGGACCTGATTAACAAAGATAAGAAATCTCCAAACTCTGGACCCCAAAGTTTGGCTTTTTGAAAGGGAGATCATGCCTGCTCAACCTGGTTGACTTCTTTGAGTCAGTCACAAGGGCTGTGGATGAAGGTAAGGCAGTGCATACAGCCTACCTCGATATGGTCAAGGCCTTTTATACCATTCCTCACTTTGGAATTATTGATAAACTCTCCTCTATCACTATGTGGGTTGCATACTGACTCACAGATAGAACAGTGTGAAAGTAGCAAACTCCAAGTCAGACTGCCGACCAGTCATGAGTGGAGTCCCACAGGGATCGGTCCTGGATCCTCTCTTGTTCGGCATCTACTTCACAGAAGTCCAGGCCAACACAGAGGGACTCTGACTTACCAAGTTCACAGACGACTGCAAGCTGGGAGCCATTATTAACTCCCCAAGTGATGCAGACATCCTACAGAAAGGCGTTACTGAGACCAATGACTGGTGTCAAAACCATAGCCTTAAGCTTAATGCCAAAAAATGCGTAGTCATCCCGTTTGGTAAAAACTCAGTTCCCACTAATTACCACATTGATGGGAGCCCACTGAACACTGAAGGTGTTATAAGAGATCTGGCGATGCAAGTTGACAGCAACCTCTCCTTCGACCAACACACTGCCACTGTAGTCAGAAAATCCTTCTATGTGGCACATCTCATTATTAAAGGTTTTGCATCCAGGAAGAAAGAGGTCTTCGTCTCTCTCTACTCTTCTGTCATTAGAACAATCAGAGTATAATGCCCCATTTGGCATGTACCTCACTAGACACCTGCAACAGCTGGAGAGGCCACAGAAGTACCTCACAAAGTGGATCCTAGGCATTAAACACATGTCCTACATGGACAGATTCAAAAAACTCCAGCTGTTCTCTGTCTCATATCGCCTACTTAGAGGTGATCTCTGCTTGACTTACAAAGCCAAGTCTGACCTAGCTCTGTTAGAAGTGCTACATCTAAAGAAATCCCAATTCCTCTGCAGCACACACTCCAGAGACCGCAACCTCATTACCATAATCAGCAAAACATGCTGGAGGGACAGGTTCCTCACCCAGAGACTGCCCATGCTCTGGAACAGACTTCCCATACATGTCAAGCAGAGCATCTCGCTGTCCCTCTTCATGAGAAATCTTGATGAGTGGATGGATAATGGAAAGTTCACCCCGGGGATCACTCCAGTGGCTCTACTTGATAGAGGCACTGGGAACCAACGTTGGGCGGCATGATACCAGGGCACTTCTACGGGCTAGGCTTGTAAAGGCTATAGGGCCATTAGCCTAGTACACACCTATGAAACTACATACACAGGATGTTTAATATCCTACACGATGGTGCATATGATGAAGTGTCCTTGAATGAGGTGAATATTGCATATCATAAGATCAATGTATTATTACATGATATACTAATGCAGGGACAGTTAAATTATGCTGGATACAATTATTTAAATATATAAAACATATATTCTTACTGTATTTGGACTACCAAAAATTCCCATAGATTTAGAGAATCCAACATTCTGGCCGAATGTGGATGCTGACGCATCAAAAGACATCCCATTGCAAAATTAACTGATTATCATTTAAAAACAGGGGTTCAACAAATTCCCTATTTGTGTAAAGATTCATGGGACATTTTTGTCCGAATGCAATGAAATAGGATAAATAGATAAACTTATAATTATTGATGTGAAAGACCTATTTTTTGTTATGCCACATGAGGTTGGTCTAGAGTAGTTTTCAGATTTTTCTTAATGTTAGGATGAAATACGCCCAAAATAAGATTAATACATATGTACAATTAATGGACACTGTATTATCTAACAATTTTATGTACTTTGGGGGCAGTATTTTCAACAAGCTAGAGGTGCAGCTATGGGGGCTGCCTGTGACCATTTATTTGTCAATATAGTGATGGTTGAGTGGGAAACTAAATGCATTTTAAATAGTCATTTTGTTTCATCTTGGATATTATGCACACAATATTTGGATGACACCTGTGTTTTTTGGAGAGATGATCAAGGGAATGTACCTGAATTTGAGTATATTAATAACACGACAGCTTTTTTTACTTTCACTTACAATTTGAATTTTCTTATTTGGTGCATTAATTACTAAATATATAAATATAGGTATCTTAACCTCACAATTTTATAGGAAATCAACTTATTCAAATTCCTTCTTGCATTATACTAGCTGTCATCCCATTCCATCAGAAAAGACAGTAATTAAGGGGCAGATGGTTCGGACAGCTCATATGGTATCTTTATTTGATGAATTCATTAAATAATGTTATCATTTACCAGATATGTTTCAAAAGAAGGGTTATCCCATTGTTTTGATTAACAAAATTATGGATGAAGTTATTTTAAAGAGATGTAATATATATCTCCACGATGATAAAGGGAATTTATTAGTCACATGAGCATAGGAGGTTACGGCTATTGCCAAGTCATTGCAGCTTCTTCAGATGAATTATTCATCTGTAGTCAAGAAGCGTGCAATTTGTGCAATGCCGCCTTCGTCCAGATAATAAAGGTTCGTTTTATCATCGTGGTGTTAACCTGCTCTTTTTGTTGTACTCTTTTGATTTACAGTGCTGCAAATTCATTAGGTTTAGGTCGCAGATTGCTCTGTAAGCCAGGCATAAGTCTCCCCTAAAGAAATCTATATGATACTGACTATAGTGACAGGGAATAGTCGTCAGTCTCTGTAAGGCACACACTTGAATCCCTTGATCTTCTTTGCTAGAAGCCTCTGAGGGCTCTAAAATTGCTGCAAGTGCTTTGTAAAGTACATGCCAAAAGGGGCATTATACTCAATTACTGGCATGATTAGTGGTGAGTATAGAGGGGACATAACCTCCTTTGCTCTAGTGGCGATGCTTTTGCTAATCAAGTGTGCTATGTTGAACGCCTTCCTTACTACAGTAGATACATGGTGGTCAAAGTTAAGGTTGCAGTCTACTTGTGATCCTAGATCCCTTTCTATTTCATAGGTATATAGGGTTGTTGTTGTTTGTCTTTCGGCTTTTCCCAGTTAGGGGTCGCCACAGCAGAACTCCGGTCCACTAATGATTGGCAGTATACTTTCACGAACGCCGAGGTGCCAGCTCGACGTTCAACCTTCAACTAAGGCACGCCCATTTACGCATGTCTTTTGAACGCCCACCCAACCGTGGGGAGGACGTGCAGACTCCACACAGAAGGTACTCCCCACACTCCAGCCTATTGTTGTTAATTTGAAACTGTGAATGGACATTGTTTTTACCGAAGTGAATGATGATGCATTTCTTTGCATTTAGTTTGAGACCATGACTAAGACACCAATTATTGGTCTGCATAAGACCCTCCTGAAATATACTGACATCACTTGGGGATTTGATAATTGCACCCAGTTTGCAGTCATCTGCAAACTTGGTCAGCCAAAGCCCCTTAGTTTTGGCCTGAACTTCTGAGTATTATATACCAAACAGTAGGAGGCCCAGCAATGAACCTTGTGGTATCCCACTGGTGGCAGGTCTGCTGGTTGATGTGCAGTCACCCACTTTGATAGTGTGTGACTAGCTTGTGAGTCAGTTAGCAACCCTTCTTGCAAGAAAGGGGTTTACATTCAGTTTGCTATGATTATCGGTAATGCCGGAGTGTGGAATTGTGTTGAAGGCCTTTGCCAAGTCAGGGTATGTTGTGTGCACAGATTTGCCATCATCAATGGCCCTGGTTAAATTTTTGAAGAAATCCACCAAGTTTAACAGGCAGGATATGGCCTTTACGAAGCTGTATTGGGTTGGATTCAGGGGTTGGTGGACACCTATGTCTATTTATGAGGTCCATGATGATATGTTCCATGGCTCTAAAGATAAGGCTTGTCATTCTCACAGCTATTATGTTGGAAAGACCAATAATATGTTTAAGATCAGAATTCTACAGCATCATTCCAATATCAAAAATAAAAATGTGCATAACGCTCTTTATAGGCACATTGAACAGCACACCCCACACACTTTCAGCTTTAGGGCTGTGGTTAACGTAAGGTTAAATAATAGGGGAGGGGACATAAGGCTGCTGACAGAATCCCTTGAATCTAAATGGATCTTGGAGCTGAGGGCTCATAGGAGCCCAGGGTTAAATGACATGGTTCCTCTGAAACCCGCCCTACAAAAAAGGCGGGTAGTTTATGGATTGCTGATTGGTTGGCTTTTAATTTAAAATAATGGTAATGTTTGTTCCTTTTTATCTGATGAAGGGTATCACACCCGAAAGCGCTTATCCTTGGCTGTTTTGGTTGTTTTAATAAAAGAAGGAGTTAATCCAGCAGTGTCCTGCCATTCTTCTCTCTTTTTTGGATTTTGCTGTTTGCTGTTTGGTGGGACTTTAGTCATAGCACAGAACTTTTGGTTTTTGGACAAGGCTATGGACATACCCGCCTGGGACACATACTCAGAGCTCAATCATGTCTCTCTTCATATAGTCCAGTGAGGTACTTCTCAGGTTGTTCACTCCAAAATGAGCTATGACAGAGTCATAATGGTAGCTGTTGCTTAGAGACCTCAGTGAATGCGTGATCTGATGAATCCTAGCACCAGACAGGCAGCTGACCGTGACTTTCTCCTTATCTAACCTAGTGAGTGGGACCATCAGTGTGTCTCACTATGGAGTCTTCAATGACAAGAAAATTTGGTTTATGAGTGTTAAGCCTTAAGTGCTTGGTAGGTGAGGCACTGGTGCGCTATGCATCTTGGGTGCTGTAGGAACTGTGTTGGTTGTAGCACTCTTGTGTTTTGGAGGTCTCTGGTGTTTGGTAAGTTTTTTAAGAGAACCTCCATGTATGTTGATTTATGTGTTGGATGCATACTATGTGTATGATACTATGTGTATGATACTATGTGTATGAGTAGTAGTACTATGTGCATGAGTAGTGGTGGGTGAGTTGACAACCTCTCCAGTGTTACTGTTTCAAGTGCTAGAGAGCAGGGATTCAAGATTCTTGGAGTAGATGCATCTCTCTCACTCTGCTTGAGTGAGTTATTAGTAGAGGGTTGTCCGTGTATATCAGGCAGTTGTTACACCGCCTCAGGAGACCCAAGTCAATAAGCCTGGGAGGAGAAACATGGGTAGTCCAACTGTCCATAATGCTAGATATGAAGAACTATGACTTGATCTAAGAGGTGTTCTGTAGATGGGTATTTCTGATGGGGTTTTTGACCAGTGGTTTAATAGGTCACAGCTCACTAGCAATGCATCTTAGACTAGAAATGTACTGGAGATTAAGACTACACTAATGTACAGCTGTATCTAAGGGAAAAATGGTTGAAAATGTCTGTCTGTCTATGGCACACAATTGTGGGCACTGCAAGATGCTGCGCGATGCACAAACAAGCAGAGATCCACTCAAACATGAGGCTTTAAATACCAGAAGCTAATAATTAAAAATAAATAAATAAATAAAACTCAAAAGAATAAATGAGGGTGCTTACTACAAGCCCGAGACCAATCACCCTTCACCAGACAAGTTCCAAATCAGCACACTTCTCTCACAAGGGTGCAGAAGGTCCCCCTTCCAATCAAAGATGGCTTGGAAAATGTGTTCATAATACAAACAGACTCAGAAGTAGCAAACCTGTATCTGGATTATGCTACAGCTACTAGCTACACTAATTTAGGCAGGAAACACTAAAAAAAAATTTAAACAGCAGAAAAACTGCAAGGAGACACTAAAGAATGTTTAAACAAACAAATCAGTTATTTAAAACACTTATTGGTGGGAAAACAGAACAAATACAAAAAGATGCTTTGCAAACAGTGAAAAGTAGCAACAATTACTTTGTAATAAGTGAAAATAGCAAAAAAGTTTTGCAAACAGTGGAAACCAACAAAATATGATTTTACAGACACAGTATGGCAGACAAATGCAGTGCAACAGTTCAGTTTAGTTTACAGTAATAAAATACAGTATTAAATAAGCAGAACAAGATCAAAGTGTAGCAAATAGTATAATCAAGCAAAAACAAGCAACTTATGTTTTTTGGGAAGCTCAGAAGCCTCTAGTCTGGTATCTTATCTCAGAGTTGTAGCTGTTGCCACCTCAGTTCAGCTTGGTTCAAACAAGCAGAAACTACCTCAAAAGCAAGGCTTAAATAATAGAAGCTAAAAACTTAAAACTCAAAAGAACCACTGACGGTGCTTACTCCAAGCCCTAGAACAATCAGCCTTCACCAGACAGGCTCCAATCAGCACACTTCTCTCAAGGGTGGAGAAGGGCATCTTCCAATCAAAGATGGCTTGGAAAATGTGCTCGGAAAACAACAGCATCTGCTACCGGTGACAGTGGTGCTGAAAGGTTACACGTTAGTAAACTGAAGTGCAAAATACTAAATCGCCTATCTGCCAAGGATGGAGCAGGATTAATTCAGAACTCTCCAGTGTATGGCAAGGGCACCATACAGATGACAGCTCTGGGAAAATGAGCAAGAGACAATATGTAGTAAAGGTTGTTTATTCAAGAGAAATACTAGTTTGCTGAGTGGGCACTCAGTGTTATGGGTCTATGGAAAACAATGGGCGGGAAGAGTACTTAACAGTTTATATAACAGACAACAGCAATGAAAGATGGGTGGAAGGGACTTTGGAAATCAGATTACCACAAGGGGTGGAGGCCAAACACAGTCTTCTAAATCCATAACGGGAAAAGAGTAGAAATGTGTTAGGAAAAAAATTCAAGCTGCAAGACGCTAGTAAAATAAAGACAAGGGCTAAAGTGGCTGCAGCATAAAATGCCCCCCTAAGAAACTGAGACAGGTCGATGCCAAACCTGCACCTACATCTGCAAGCTGTGTAAGCTGCAAAGGTTGTGAAATGGCTAGGCAGGCCATCCCCAGCTACCTGTCAAGAAGAGAATATTGTTAAGGGTATGGAGAGCCCACCCTCAATATACACACACTAGACTTGAAAACACTGCAAAGTGAAATAAATAATCTGCTCAATAAATCCAGTGTATTTATCAGGAACATGCAGAGGGCTCATAATGTTACTGAATACATCTCATAGAGAGTATGTGTCTTTCGGCTTTTCCCGGTTAGGGGTCGCCACAGCGGAACTCCGGTCCGCTAATGATTGGCAGTAGATTTTTACATGCCGAGTTACCGGCCCTGACGCACAACCTTCATCAAAGGTACGCTTATTCACGCATGTCTCCACACAGAAGATGCTCTAGCTGAGAATCGAACAGGACGTTTTACTGTGAGGCGACAACACTACCGCAGCACTACCACCGCAGCTACATCTCATAGTCAGTGTAAACGGTTTTATTTTAAACATCCACGCTTTACTTTTTTTATCAAGAAAAATCGATGTCAGTTTGAGTTTATTTACTATACATGGCTGTAGACAGTCATACACTATGCAAACAAAGGTATATAAAATCAGGTTACAGAATCCCTATTTTCAGTAACTCAAAAAATGCTTCACAATGCCACCTTCATAGAGATAAAATGAAACAAACATGGTATAAGACAAAGTTCATAGTTATGTAAACTAACAGCACAATTAAAGGGTTTCAGTAGGAGAACCTTCAGTCATGTGTGCTAAATATATTTATATCACGTTACAAAAGGCATGTGGGGAGAGGCAGCATGACATGATATAAATCTGAAACTTCCTGCTATACCTTAGTATTACTCACTTAGAACGCAAAAGAATCAATAGTTTCCATTGGTATAAAAAGTTATACAATTGCTATGTTTGTGATCCCACTCCTTCCTTCAGTCATACAGTCACATATTCAGGTAGGAGAGAGCAAAGTTTTGAGGCAGAAATTAGGTACAACTAAAATAAAAACTAGGTGAGTTGAAACCTGTATGTACACACTCATATAATGCATGTTTATAACTAACAGAACCAAACATCTGTCAGTCACCTAAATTACAAGAGTCTGAATGTGCTGCAAAAGTATTACAGACCTAAGTAGACTGTTTAAACTTCTGTGACTTTTACCAGGAATTCAACTTTGGACTTACTTTACTGTTGTAAAGTTCAGCTGTCACAACAAAGCTTTATGCATTACTTGTTACCTGACAATAAAATCAATTTATCTTAACATTTTCTGCCTCAGGACACGAATCACAGTGCCTGAACATGTGCTGCATTTTGGCATGCAATCAATAGATCCCAAAATGTGACAACTTCAAGAGATCCTGCTTTCCAAATGTGATTTCACTTGTACCTATCCCTGGTTTAAATACAGTCAACAATACTGGACTCTAAATACAGAGTGCCACCCAGACCCAAGATCCAACTCCCATCTGGGAGCTGCAATGCTTTTACCAGTGGTAACTGCTGTATTACTCTGCCATGGTTACCAGCATTCTCACTGGTTACTTCAACCATCTCAGATAGATTCCTGAATCCACATCAGAGTCCACCACTGTTTTGTTTTTGTGTTTGCTCACAGATGTGGCTTCCTCAGGCTTCTGTATGGTCCCTACTTTCAGTAATGTGACCACTGCTCACTTCAGCAATCATACTGATTTATTTACACAAAGATGCAGACCAACAGCAGTTGTTACACAAAAACAGCACAAGCTGACAACAAAGAACAAAACCTACAACTGTGTAGGGCCAGGCTATTTTGTGTAAGTGTGTGTGTGTGTGTGTGTGTGGGGGGGGGGGGGGGGTAGTTGGTATGATACGTTTAACTGAATGACAATAGAAAGAAAGCCCAGCTACCAAACTCTGAAGCAGTATACTTCATGTAATAAATACTTCCTTCCCTATCTGGCTCTTACAGTAAGAATGCAATGACTTCTTGCTGGTCTTATAAAGTCTGTGGACTATGGAACCACTGGTTCTTCTCAAGCTGCAGCATCCATGGTAACAGTGGGAGCCCATGTGACAACTGTACATGCCACCTAGTCGGTTTTGATTGGAAACTGATCTGAAGCAGAAGGCATACAGTTGCATTTAAGTTTTAAAAGGTATATTACCCATCTTAGTTGTTAATGTCTGCTGATGCCTATAGCCATTAAACTCTGTAAACTATTTAAAAATCATGAATCAAGTTTATAGCAGCAACATTGCAATCAAGATTCCTCTAGATGTGAATCAACAGATATTCTGACAACATGGACTTACTTTTTCATTCCCTTATATGTCTGTATTGAATTTATTTGGTTGTTAAAACTTAAGTACTGATCAATGTAAATTTTGCTCCAACCAAGCAATCCTTAAAAGATATTTCTACAGTATATTTGTGTATACTTTGTTGACGCTTGTCACGCTTATACACAAAACTTTAATAACTCAATACACAGAAAGCTGGTGGCATAACTTCATATAACATGTTCAGAAATGTTATGACAAAGTAATGCCATTTCACCATAATGCTATCATACAGGAAATGAAAAAGTCCTGTATCCACATACTCACTATAGGAATGCAAACATCTCCAACTTAACCAAACAGCAACTTACTAGAAAATGTATTCAGGAACATCACAAAGATTACAAACAAAAATCTTTCTGGTCTCACCTTCAACTCTGCCTATCCCTAAATAAGGCTCCAACATGAAGTGGCATCTTCAGTTTCACTTTAGATGTTTAGTTAACTTAAACAGAGATCCCCGAATAGGTTTGCAGGTTTCCCAAGCTGGTGCTGGTGTTGGGGGGGAGGCTGTAATTTGAACATTTTTTTTGGAAGACTCCAGATAAATGTAGGAGGCTTGGAGTACAAACAGGTTGTATGTGCAGTGGGAATTAAGTACTATTTGAAGGAAATGTTTTAGTTTCTCTCTGAGTTGCACTTCTAACTAATACTGCTAAGATACATTTTTAAATGGAAATGAAGACTTAGCTGCAGGCATTATGCAAAATGAGAGAGGCATAGGGGATTTCTGTATTTTATTTATTTACAAAGACAGTAAAAAGATCTGATATTTTCTGTCAACAGTATACCTTGCTGAGGTCACCCTGCTTTTGGCAACCCAGTAAACCGAGACAGTAACATTTCAACTTGTACATGAACCCACTAACCATACATAAAAAGTAAAAATAAGCATTCTGCAGGTGGGGGTAACTCCTGATATTTGTATATCAAATTCAGAGACCATAATAACCTAGGTGTACAATCTACATGCATAACTGTTCCCTGTTGTCCCTGACTGTAGTTCAGTTGGATCTCAGCATGTTTAGCTACACAAGAGAACGCTCAATATCATACTTCTTGACAAGTTGTCAATTTATCAAAATGACCAGAACCTAGTAATACTTACTCCAAATGAGAAAAGGCATAAATTTCAAACTAGAAATACTCAAATGTCAAACCAGGAAGAACAAATTAGCTATGCTGTCACTCTTCTATGCTATTGAGGCCACTATGGTTTCACTTTCCCCATACTAAGCAGACAAGTGACAGTGCTGTTGGCATAACTTAAATAATTCTGCCCAGCCATCAAATATAAAGTAATCAACTTTGCCCTTTGAGTGCATCACCCTTCTTCCCCCTCTCTTTGTCCACCTGTCTCACAGCATCTTGTATGTCACCAAGGTTCCCTTTCAGTCTACTATTCTTGTTAGCTCATTCTAGGAGAACAAAACATTTCAGGGAAGAAATACTTTCACCAGTCCAATGATTACTTGGGTCCTATAATCTGCTGCTAGTCCATTTCCTTCCTGTATTTCCAGTGTAGGGTGACTCCTTCACATCTCCACATTATCAGAGACTAGCCAAAAAAAAAAAGAAACAAATGGTTCTGCTGACTGACTAATACATGATCTCTCCAAAAGACACTAATCAATCACAACTGCCTGAGAACTGCCTATTCATTACAATGGGACCGCTCAAAATATATACATTTTGTTTTTTCTTTTGCAGAAGGGCTCCACTTTGAGGAAGGAACCACCCCAAACTTATATACACTAATGCCATGGTTGCACAACACCAGAGAAGACAAAATGGCCAGAAACAGTGCAAACTGGTTTTGTAACAGCAACAATTGTTCTTCGGGAAACTGTTGTTGTTGTTTTTCGGCTTTTCCCAGTTAGGGGTCGCCACAGTGGAACTCCGGTCCGCTAACGATTGGCAGTTGATTTTTACGTACTGCGTTGCCAGCCTTGACACACAGCCTTCAACGAAGGTATGCCCATTCACGCATGTCTCCACGCAGAAGACGCTCTAGCTGAGAGTCGAACCGGACAGCGTCTTACTGTGAAGCGACAACGCTACCGCAGCACCACCACAGCGGCCTGCTGGTGAGAAAAGATCCTCCACTTCACTGACAACAAAGACAGGCACAACAATGGAGGATGACAGGGCTTGGAAATGCTGATGAAGAAAGCAGGAAGCGGTCACTTGCAATTCAGGGCAAAAAAATGCAAAACACTGTACCTGGGCTACAATATCCTCTTATAGGAAATGCCAGTTAGAACACTAGAGTCTGGAGGTCATACTTTAAAATCTAACATACACTGATGTAACCATGTTTTTGTGATCACAAAAAGAACTGGTTTGGTTTATACAGTGAAATCCTTAACAGTTTGCAACATAAACTTTGTATAATTACACAGGCAATTTTCTGGCCAGATCTAGTCCACCAGATGGGAAAAAGTGGGTTAGGCATGAAATTATTTCCCATTTAAGGTCTAGGGTTTGACTGAACGCCCTCAAAAATGAGGAATAACAATCTGGAGAGTGGAGTCTCAGGTAGATATGGGATAATGTGTGTTCTATAATATGTGCTCAACCCAGTCACTAACACAACTACAGCTGTCCAAGTTCTGAACTGCTAAATGGCTTCACTTGTTAAAAATAACAATTGTGGCTTAATTAACAAAATGAGTATAGTCATGCCAGAGACATATAATTTTGTGGCACTGTAATGTTGCATGAAGGGTTCAACTAGTCAAAAGCTAAAGTTATTACCTGTTACAGTGTTAGCACCCCCCCCCCCCACCTACAAGCTTAACATGGGCAGATATTTTTGTCTTAATCTTGGAAGATACATCATCATGTTCATCAGAACATACAAAAACCCACTCTTGAAGAAACTGTAAAACTTTGAAGACAATTTCATGTGAAAACAAAAACAGATCTATCTTCAATTAAAGATATTCTGCATTTGTTGAATGTCACTGTAGGAATTCAAAGTGCATCAAGTAGTTCTCAAGAATGCATAACCAATTACATAGAGTCAATGACGGGCTTAAAGATTCAGGAGAGTTCCAAATGTCAAGGTGATTACCCACTCTCTACCCCTCTACCTAATTTATGTAGAATTTCTCTTTGATAAGAACTGTGTTATTTTAGTATAAACTAATCACAAAAAGCAGACATTTTATAGGCAAGTCCCCATGATCTAAAGACAGTTAACGTTCACAATTAAGAGGTTTCATCACCAAACCAGCTCCATTTTATTTTTCTTTTACAAGCCTAAGTTCAGGTTTCGGGCTTCAGGTCATGGACATATTCAGCTGATCAGTGGTTCTCAAGGTTTGTGTTGTGTGTGAGGTTGTGTGTGAACTGCAGACATAGTTGCAAACCATTTCTGATGAAATTCCAAATAAATGGGATGAAAGCGCTAAAACAGAGTTGTTTTATTGATTTTTTTCATTTAACATTTGGTGCTAGTTACTATTGGTTTGGTCAGTGTGTGCCGCGTTTCCAAGAGGTGCAGTGTTTCAGTAGGAGCAAACCAGGTTTCCAAGGAACAACGTCTGTATATAAGGAAAGAGACCCTGGATTGAACGAGGACCTATAGTTACAGTGAAAGTGGTGGCTTAAATGCTTTTGTCTATGACTCAGTAATGTATCTCCACCATTGTCCTTACACAGTGCATTAACTACACACCATAACCATAGCTATCAACCGTACCAAATTCCTTGGTATTTACTGGTGTTGAGGGCAAAATAATGGGGTGCCATGAATTCCCATGTGGCACCTCCAAATTCACGTTTTTTTTTAAATGTTTCTTTTCTTTTTTTTTAAAAGCTGAAGTTGTCGCTGATGTCATCACGTGCAAGGTCATGTGCAATGACTTCAGCTTCGTGAGGCACACTGCTGGCCTGTCGGGAACTTTGCTGAGGGTTCGGGCTGTGATTACTTTACGTACGTATGCTCACACTGAAGATTTAGAATAGCAGGGCAGCACACCACACAGCAGCAAGCAGGAGTTGTTTAAACTTCTAAGTTCTGCCACGCCGAAGAAGCAAGTACTTCTGCAGTGCAGCAGAGCAAAGGCCAGTGGGACTGTCTAGCATCCACACTCCTAGGAAGCCCAATATTAGAACATGTGGTTTTTCACTGGCTCCAGGCATCTAAAACAAAACAAAAAAACCCCCCTGCTATGTAATGCATTTATCGTGTTGTGTGCCATGCCTTATTGCCTAAACTGCGTGCATGACCTGCATCGAAATTATAGATGAAAACATTTAGTAATTGAGCTCTAATCAGTTTAAAACAGACCATGGCACCAGTTACGTTTATAGTTGTTTAAAATATTCTCACTCTATTTAGCAGTTACACTGCACACTGTCCAGAGGTTTGTAGAGTTCTGAATAGATGGATTTATGTCACCATTGTAGCATGGTTATTCTTTAGTCTCATTTGAAATCTACCTAGTGGTGCTTTTAAAAAGAAAAGTCACCTTGTGTATATTCGATTTACAACGTGCATCGCTTTCTGTAATGATTGCATCACTCCTTGGCATTTTACAGGAAGATACCATACATGCAGTCTTCTCATTTAAATGATAAATATCAGTACCATTTTCCCACATAAAGGTGTCATGCACATTCCCACTGCCCTTATGAAGACATGGGAGGGGTTTTCTCTCCACAAACATACCTTCGTCATCCTTGACATCATTCCTCACAGGTTGATAAGTCAATTGGATCATAATCAGAATCAATTAGACAAATCAATTTGTAGTAACAACCAATTATTGCAAAATTGCAATGGAAACTTACAGATGGACAAACACACTTGGTCCCGTTATGACTAAATAAGTGGTTGAAGTACAATGTAGAGATTTCTTCTTTACAGATAACATATATGGGCATTAAACACTCAACAATATTAATTATTTTTGACAATGAGAGGCATTTTAAGCTTCCAGTGTTTGAATGTACATAAACAATCAGTGGAATGAAACAGGTCAATTTTTATTCAGCTTGAATACATGTTTTTACCAGTATCATTGTTATAATGGAAGACTAAGAAAGGTATATGGATTGTGTATTTTATAATTCTAAACAGTAAATTATGAGAATGTGGGAAACCAGAGAATGACATTACACATCATTTACAGGTTTGTGGAAATCAGCACTATTTCAAGTCTCACAAAATGGAAGTAATTTAGTTTTGACTTGCATCTCGGATTATGGGGTGGTATCCATACTCAGTTGCACAGCTGGACACTCTAAATTGGCCACTGGTATGAGTGTGCATGCGAGTGTGTGTGTGGTGTGAGGAAACACCTTGTTAGCAGCTAATAATCTTAATCCTCTGTGCTGTCAGACACTTTCCTGCTAACAGTATGTTTATGCACTCAGAGGTGGTTGCAGAACTATCTGTGGCAGTAAGTATAAACTACAAAAGCAGACCAAGAATTGGTAGCAAAGGTTTGTGGTTTAAAAATCAACAGTAAAAAAGAATACAAAACCACAGTCCACCAGGCTAAAAACAAATGCAATTTATTGAGTGTTAGCACTTTCAGATACAAACCCTTCCTCAGACACAAACCACACAACTTAAACTGTGTTTAAATACAGAAGAAGCTTGTGCAAATAATAAATTCAATCATGCAATTAATCAATTAAATACAAAAGTACTAAAAGTACTAAAATTTCTGAATAAAAAGCCTACACCTACTTAAAACAGGCTTTAAAGGTACTATGCCGTTAAGCCCTGGATACCTATTCACCCCTAGTTCAATTATCCACCTGGTCTCACAATACTCAGTATTACTAGTAATGTTGCCCTTTCTCCCTCTCAATTCAACCTGTTGCAAAGCCAAAAACAGAAAATGATGTCCTGGATATCTTTCTATATGTTGGGAAACTGCGTTACGTTTATCCTTAAGCCTGATAGCTGATAAGTGCCTCGATATTCTGTCCTTAAATCTACAATTTGTCTTCCTCATATAGAAGGAAGAACAGTCTACACAAGTAGCTAGATATACTATATTCTGGGACAGGCAAGTAGCCTGAACTCTCGGGGTATATTCCCTCCATGTAGTAGGGTGAACAAATGCACAAGGTCTATTAATATATTTGCAGGCTTTACATCTTTGACATGGAAACGTTCCAACATTACCCTTTTGTCTCTCATCCCTATGGGGTTTATCACAAAGGATCTCCTTCAAATTTTTATCCCTGTTACATATAAAATGTGGGCTACCTCCCACCAGTTCCTTCGGAGAATCATCTGTTTGTAAAATTCTCCAATTCTCTCTAATGATGTCTTGCACCCACCTGATATCACTGCTATAGGTTAGCTGTAGGGGCACTTTACTTCTTACACTATTATCATACCATTTATTCCGTTTATTGTACATATTATGTCTATTTGATATACCTTGATTGGAGAACCAAGGTGCACCCTTGGTGCCCCTGGAGCCCACAACATCACTCATTACCCCTTTTAACTCTGTAGGTTTATACCCCCTGGTTAGCAGCCTATTGGTAAAGGTCACTAATTATTCTGTACGACTTCCTCATTAGTACATAACCTTGACAGTCGTAAGGACTGTTCTTTCACTATGTTACGAAAAACAAAGCCTGGATGCATACTATCGTTAGCTGAAAGTCCATTTTTTCAGCAGGCTTTTCTAAACCCTTTGGTGTTAAAACACTCTATGCCCACTTTGCTCTATCTTTATGTCCAAGAAATCAATCTCCTTATAAGAGGAATTAACTGTAAATCATAAAAAACTAGTAGTACCTTCCAGATATCTAACAAAATCCAGCAAGGTTTCATGAGTACCTGCCCATAAAATAAACACATCGTCTACAAAACGAGTGTAAAAATCCAATTGCTGTTTCCACTGGTGTGCAACCTCAAAAATAGCCTCTTTCTCCCACTAAGCAAGTACCAAACTGGCGTAAGAGTTTGCACAGGGGATCCCCATAGCAACCCCCCATTTCTGACAAAAGTACTGTCCTTCAAAGAGAAAGACATTATATTCCTAACTACCTGAGAAAGTACGTGGGTGTTACGTCCATATGTTATCAACCTTATGGGTGGTGTATCCTGGGTGGTCTTTTTCTTGTATGTCAAGAGTTCATGCCTATCTAATGATGAGACTTCTCGACAAGCCATGGTGACTGTACCTGATTTGTACCCCCGGGTTTTTAATCTTTTAACCATGTCCTGTCTGAAATGCTCATATTTGTTGGGGTCCGAACATATGCGTTTGATTCTAAGGAATTGTAACTTTGGGATATTACGTATAATATGGGGTGGGTGATGACTGGAAGCATGTAACAATGAATCATATTGGTGATATTTAAGAATCAGTAATGCTCTTTATAGACACACATCACCACATCCTACTGCAACCTTTAGCTTTACAATTATTGATATTATACAGGGTGATAAAGGAAATAAGACTGACTGGCATAATATATTGAATCAGAAAGAAAAAGATGGATAATTAGGCTAGGTGGTTTGTTTCCACCTGGGCTCAATGAGTAGTTGTGAACAGCCAATCATGCTGAGTTGCTTTTTTCATTTTGTAATAAATATGGCTTTGCTGGAAATCTTTCTTTACACTGAGGAAGGCATTGTCATTACTGCAGAAACCAGTCTGTTTTTTGCCATTTTATGGATTATATGGATTAAAACTATTGTCTCTTAACCACGTTGTGCTGTCTCCCTTTTTTGGATTTACAGCAGTTTGAATCTCATACTTGCTTCTTGAAATTCCCTGATTAGTGGAATAAATATACTCCTCTTGTACCTGGTGTACAATAAGTAATCATTTTCCACAAAGACTACTGTCTCCCACTTTTAGTACATTGTCCTTCTGCCACAGTTTTGTCAAAATCAACGCCTTCTGCTGGTAGGAGTGGATCTTTACTATTAAAGGTCTAGGTTGCTTTCTCATGGCCAGATCTGGAACATATACATGATGTGCCCTTTCAACTAACAACTGTTGTGGAATACTAGTCAAGTTGCTTATTTGTGCTTTAAGACAATTAATCTAGTCTGTTCCTTCCATCTTCTCTGGTACAGCAGAAAATCTCAGTTATTCCCTAGATGCTCTGTCCTCTAATTCTATAATTATTTTAAAATATCTCTTCTTGAGCACTCATACTCAGCCAGCAGTTTCTTCATTTTGACTTCTGATTTTTGCAGTTTTATCACCTTATCCGGATATCTGTTTAAACCTTTTTCCATTCTTTTGTTATTTGAGTTGATATACTCCACCATTATTTTGTCTATTTTAATCAATTCTGAGTACATTTAACTTGTTTCCTCTAGGTTACCAGAAGTCATGTCTTGCACCAAAGCTGGAGCTTGCACTGCTTTTTGCTTAACAGCTGCAGAATTCTTCTCAGTCAGTGTTTTTCCTCAACTTTTGTGACTGATTTTCTCTCAGGTTTCTGAATTTCTTTTTTGCTGGCATTCAGGGCAGTGCACTTACTACCCAGTTACTGAAATTTACCCCAAAACACAAGTTTACTGGTTCTCTCTTTTGGATTTCTGTTTTCACACTGGGAGAGCAGAAATTAAGCTGTTATTTAAAGTACAGCTATCTTGGATGTCAGATGAAATGTATCTTTGTTATTAAGTATATGCATGAATACATGATCAAAAACACAGCTGGACATAATTATATACATATTTTTTTAGATCTACAAGACAGCTAAGAAGGTTAAGACAAACTACTCCAAAGGACAGCTGTGAAGGAGGGATTAAATATCACCCTCTCGATAACTGCTATTTAAGTTACTGGGTGCAACAAAACTGAAGAGTCTGACAAGCTAATGCCATTTTGAAATAAAAAGCATAGTACCAAAAAAGGCAAAGAAAGATAGTCAGCTTTTTGTTTTTGCCCTTTATGTATCATAACATTTTCCTTATGCATTCTACAAATCTTACAATATTTTAAGACCAATCTTTTAAATATATGCACTACTATTCTAGGAATGGAAGAGTCGTGCATTTGTGTTATACTAGGCTAATGCATCACTTTAACGTGCTGACAAAGTGATTTCTAATACATTTTTGAGTGAATCCACAAGTCAGTGCTGTACTTTTTAATGAATGAATGCAACATACATAAGATGTACAGCAAACCCAATAAAGAGAGTGAAGTACTACCATACTGCACTGCAAAGTGTGATGTCACAGTAACCATCTAGGACTACACACACAAATGCATTCTTACACAGCAGTATTAGTTCTTTCATTTCTACTGCTTAGTCAGCATTTGCATGTAGGATGTTTCTCTAAATTATGAAGACAGAAGAGCAGTAGGACAATAGATGTTTAAGGAAACAGATGCACATGTTTTTAATGGATTTTTCCAAGTTGTTTGTATACTTCCTGCATTAAAGAAATGAATAATGAGGACTGAAACTGCAAGGGCTATACCTTTAGATGAAATTTTCATAAATTGTGGAGAAAACTGATCTGCAGAAACTAACTAAATTTACAGTTTACAAGGAATAAGGTGAAACAATGATGAACTTAAGAACAGGGCACTGATAAGAGGGGAACGTATTTACATTATGTCATGTGACTGAAGCAGATTTTGTAACAGATCTTTTCAGTGGTAGTATGAGGGAAAGGCAAAGCTGTACGAGAACACTCCAGATCCAGTACACTATTCATACAGTGCCAGTATTTCTAGAATTGTCATATTTGCTTTATTACTTTAGAAACAAGTAATCTGTTTGCTTAAAATGTATACAAGTTTTCATTGAAATACCAGGAGGTCAGAAGCCAAGTAATCAATTGTTGATTTAGACAGCTAATGTGCTGTCTATATATTGCCCCTGTATGTTATCATGGAAACATCTGAGGAAAAATCCAGTGGTAACTCTCCATGTGAACACAGCAGTTAAGTACATCTGTCATATTATTCAAAATAGATATTAATGCTGAAATAAAATAATGTACAGCCATAGATAGAGCTATCCTACTAACTGGGACCCATTTAGTAGCTTTGAGTATACAACAAATGTTACAGGATCAACTGTTATATTTTTAAAATAAAACAAAGAGTCTGACGTTTTTCAAATACTAAATAGCAAATAGCAAATTCACTTAGTAATCATATGCATGTTATCACATCAGCTACAGTAAAACAGCTACAGAATACATGTTGTCGCTTACTATGTACATTCAGGTATGGTCACTGACTATATATATTCAGATGTCATTATTGCTGCTGTTGCAGGCACAATTATTTTATTTTATTTTACATTTGTTGACCGGGCTGGTCCAACTGGATAAATGTCCATTTTCAGCAGAGGCCCAGAAAGAAAAGCTCCACATGAAAAAAATTAAACAACATTAAACATTAAAAAAGTTACAAATCTAGCTCAGAGAAAAAATAGTATCGTAATAGTATTTTTACAGTGGCTGCAATAAGCAAAAATAAGAACATCAAAGGGTATTCAAATTGAATAGTAAGTTTTTGAAAAGATTTGTAACCAAGATAAATGAGAGCACTAGGAACAGAATGTAAGCTAGTCAGGGTTAGAACAGGGGCAGAGCCAGTGAGTTAAGAGGTGAGTTTTGAGTTGGGATTTGAAGCTGGGAAGAGAGGAGATAGCAGTGAGGTTGGAAGGAAGGGAGTTCCAGGCTTTTCCAATTGTGTTAGAGAACAAGGAGTCACCTGCTAAGTTGTTGGAGTTACAGGTAGATATTAGAAGTTTGTTAGAAGAGCGTAGGCTTTTGAGATTACAATAAGGACTAATGAGGGTAGTGAGTATAGGGGTGTTGGTCGGTTTGTAGAGGATTTTATGGGCTAAGGAGAGCTGGTGAAATAAGATGAGATTTTGCAGCTCAAGCCATCGCAATTGTTTTAAGTTTTAAGCAGTGGTGTGTTCTAAAGGTGGAGCCAGAGGCAAATCTGGCAATACTGTTGTAGGCAACAGTCAGTTTGAAGAGGTTAATTTTGGACAAATATGTATAGATGGGGGAGGTGTAAAGGAGGGTAGAAATCAGATGGGTATGAGCAATGGAAGTTCTGGCTAGAGGTGTAAGAAATTATTTAATTTTAAACAGGGAGCCAAGTTTTCTGTTGACTAATTTTATTGTGCTGTTAATGTAAGAGTCAAAGCATAGGTTGTTGTCTATCTTTAGGAACACTACATTTAAATACAGATAATGTGCTATTACTATAGCCCCCATCTTCCCTTAAACACTGACCGATATGTTAACAGCCATACAGAAAAAAATCATTTCAGCTATCTGTAGCACAGTTAAAACCATGCACTGCATTACTAGCAACTTCGAGATTAATGCATTTCACATGACACAAACAGATAGTGCCCTCATATTTTAAGGCAGCAATGATTTTTGGCCATCTAAAAATGCTTCCTACAACTGTCATCTTACTTATGACTAATAATGAGCATTACTCGGTTCTGATTATCTGCTGTGATACAGATTTGCTTAGCACAGCCATTTTTTATCTTGTGCTATGCAGTGCTGCACTTACTTGCATATAACCACAGTGAAATGTATTTCCTTAATAGACTACCGTGACTACATAGATGTGTGGTACAAAGTAAAGAAAAATGGGAGCTTAAGCATTAAAGTATGTCAAAGACACCAAAAGTCAAACGAGTACAGTATTTCAAGAAAAAAGAGCCATGCATAAGAGGAAGCAATCTAAACATGTAAGGTGCACAGCTCAGAGAGGAAACATGAGGACTTTTCTGAGTTGGATGTTTGGAACAGCCTTCCTGAAGACGCAGCAGAGTCAAACTCAGTAACAAAATTCATGAGTTCAGAAAGCAGACGTAACGGAGTGAGAATCAAAACGTTGATAGATAACACAACATGCAGCTGTAACAGCAAGAAAGGACATGGTCAGATTAGGTGGGTTAAGTGGTACTTCTCTGCAATCAGAATCTGTGTACACCTCTAACTCAAGGTAACAGCATGATGAGGTTTAAGAAGGTTAGCTCGATACCTAAGAATAAAAAGAGAGGTCACACACTCATTACAGCTGAATGTGCCTCCCGGTGTTTCTGCAGTTACCTCCTACTGATTCCACTAGGAGTCAGACATTGCTTGTTCATATTTACATTAATAATTCCAAAACTATGATGCATACAAATTATCAAAAAATTTCATCTTAAACCATACATGATGGCAACCACAATAGTATTGATTTGACCTCTGTCTAATGCAGCTAAAGAGATATCGAATATCATTTGTATACTGTTAACTTGTATTGTAATAATGTTCATATTTCTCTACTCATGTAACACAGAGAACTGCATAGCCTGATATGAAAACTCACAGCTGTATAACTAAACTCCTGCTGGCAGTATGTCTTTTGCTTGAATGGTTACTGAGATATTATAAGCTGTTTATACAACATTACAAAATGAATATTCACTCCCTTTACTTTGGCTTATAAAATCCAGTTTAAAGCACTGAACTGAACGAATGCCATTAATATAAAGATTTTATCCTGAATAGTTTGCCATTTAGTTTTCTAGTAACACTTATGGTTTCAGAGATATGAATATTTGAACTGTAAGGTGATAACTTCATTTTTTGAAGGCTCAAGGCACACCCACTGAGAGTTAAAAGTATACACTCAAAATAGCTATACTGGAGGGAATGAGTTAAGAATGGTTCGTACCTTCATCATTAGGTAGGCAGTGACAGCATTTGACAAGAACCTGTCATGTAAAAGATATTCAGATTCATTGATAAACTCCTGCAGTCAGAAAGCAGACAACCTCAGTTTTCCATTCAGCAGACTACTGCTACACTGTTACAGTACACTGCCCAGATTTTGCAATTACCTAATTAGAAAAAAATAATACCAAAGTGGTTTGGACCATGTCAAAAAACTCAAAAAAGCTTGAGCTGGGTTTATACATCAACCAGCTCCAAATACTGTCAGAGTTCTGGTGCATAGACTGTAGCTTACGTTACAAGCAACTGACCATCACACAGTATAAATCATTTCATGGACTTATGTCAAGGGAAGTGTCATATGCCATGGCAGAACAGATAAACACCTAGATTCTTCATAAGCTACTGCTTTACCTGCAGCCTAGAGAGGTCATAAACTACAGCTTTACCTGGACATGACAGATGACCCACTTTAGTCAGAAATCTAAACTTTAACAGACTAGACAGGGCAGTCCGTAAAACTGTGTAATGTTGTATTAGAGACTCTGATATTACAGACTTATTACTTGAGCATCCATTACAAAAAGGAGTGGTGCAACATAAGAGAGGAAATCTGTGGGACTAAAGATACACCTCCTAACAGGGTTACTAAGCAAACATTTTTTTTCCAGCTTATTATACTTTATATACACTGTGGCGCACACATCATACTGTACACCAAGCTCTAATTCATAACTTTTAGTTATGTACTTACCATAACTTTAGATGTTTGGGATCCATCTCGCCTACATTCAGTACTGATGGGCTCGGAGCCGATCCCTCCTCCTCGACGGCATGCTATGCTATAGAGCGAGGCCTCTTATTGGCTGAGCTATTTCTTATCCCAGGATGCACCACCACTAATCCCCCAGATCTTGTTTGTCCACATTCATGCACACATACACAACTTGTTTATATAACATTGCCAGATGTTTCAAGATGAAACAACAGGATTCGGACCTTCTGATATCCTCTGATCTCCAAGGAAGGGGAAGGAGGGTGGGATGGATCCCAAGCATCTAAAGTTATGGTAAGTACATAACTAAAAGATGTTATGTGATCCTATCTCATTCAGTACTGATGGGACAGTGTCCCTAGCACCTAAATCCTGGGTGGCTCACTGGAAAACACTCCTGAGCACTGTGGAACCAAATGAAGCTCGTCCTCTAGATGCCACATCCAATTTGTAGTGAGAAATGAAAGGGAGGACCACGGCACAAATGTCACTAATGGCAAGCTTAGAATGGAATGCTATTGAAGTAGCCATAGCTCTTGTAGAATGAGCTTTGACAGAGGTCGTAAGCTCTTTATTAGAAGAAGAATAAGCTTGAGTAATACAGTCCCTGGTCCATTTGGCAATAGTGACCTTTGTGGCCTTTGCCCAATTTATTGTCCGAAAAGGATACCAACAATTGATCTGTTTTCCTTGTTTGTTTGGTCCTATCTAAATAAAAACGCAATTGCCTGTGGACATCTAATGTGTGGAATATGTATTCCGCTTTGTTAGAATACTAAGAAGACTGGAAGTTCTAATGACTGTTGTAGGCAGAAACTGGAACAAACTTTAGGGACAAAGGATGGATTTGGCCTGAGAGATACTCTATCTTTGTGAAAAACCAAGTACGGAGGTTTTACAGACAAAGCTTGGAGTTCTGAAACCCTTCTGGCAGAAGTAATCACCACCAGAAAGGCAGTTTTCCACGATAGAAATTTTAAATCACATGTTGCTGGGGGAGTAAGTTAAGGCACGTAACACCACATCGAGATCCCATGGAGGAGCAGGATGAGAAATCAGAGGTCTTAAAAGCGCAGCACCTTTCAAGAAGGTCTTACACAATCTGTTGCTCATTAAAGGTGGGTTTATAGATTCGTGAAAATTGGAAATAGCTGCCAATTGAACCTTGATGGTAGAGACTGAAGAGCCTTGATTGAAAAGGGAAGTTAGAAATTTCAGTACTTCTGATACGGGAATAGTGATGGGATCCAGACCCCGGAGTTGAGCCCAAATAGCAAATCTCTTCCATTTGCTAGAATACAATTTCTTTGTAGCCGACTTGTGGGCCGAGGATAAAATGTGTACAACTTCTGGATCCAAGGTATGATTTCTGACTATAGTCGGAAGAGGAGCCAAGCCGTCAATTTTAAGGTGTGTAGGGACCGGTGGAATAGTCCCGACTGATGAACCAATAGGTCTGGGATCTGATCCAGGAACCATGGACCTTTCAGTGCATATTTCCGAAGATAGGGGAACCATACCTGACGAGGCCAGTAAGGAGCAACTAAGATCATTTTGCTCCCCAAGAGAGACGCCTTTTGGATCACCCTGGGAAGGAGAGAAACTGGAGGAAAAGCATATAGCAAGCCGGTGGGCCACGGACAGGCTAGTGCGTCCATAGGGCTCTCCCGGGCGGGTGAGGGAGAAGAACACAAGGAACTCCCCATTTGCTGAAAATCTGATTTGCAACCGTAATGTTCAGAGACCACTCGTGTGGAGAGAGGATAGTTCTGCTCAGTCTGTCGGCTATCACATTGGACTTGCCCGGGATATGAGTCGCCACTAGATTAGTTTGGTCGACACTGCCCATTCCCAAACTCTCATGACCTCTCTGCAAAGGGGGTAGGATCTGGTCCCTCCCTGTTTGTTCAGGTACCCAACAACTGACATGTTGTCCTGAGGGAGGTAATCGTGAAGGGCTTGTAGGGACAGAAGCACCGCCCTCATTTCTAGGATGTTGATATGAAGTAGGGTCTCTTCCGAATGCCATTTGCCATGGACTGACCTGCCCAGGGAATGCCCCCCCCACCCCATCTGGGAGGCGTCCGTAGTCAAAGCGGCCACAGTAGGAGGTGGAACAAAGGGTCGTCCCTGATCCAGATTGGAAGGCACCAGCCACCAGCGAAGGTCCCGTTTGCAGGTTTCCGTGATCCATATGAGGTGACTGAGAGGGAGATCCTGAAAGGACCACTGAGTTGAAAGAAGCCACTGGAGAATTCTCATGTGCAACCTTGCTAGGGGAACTAGAAGAACCGTGGCGGACATGGATCCCAATAGCTGCAGGACCATTCTGGCTGGGGCTTTGGATCTGGGAAGTAAGGCTCGAACTTGAGCCTGTATGGTTTGAATCCTTTCTGTAGGTAGATAGACCTGCATTCGGTTTGAGTCTATCTCTACTCCGATGAATCTTATGCGTTGAGATAGCAGCAACACAGACTTTGGCCAATTGAAGGTGATTCCAAGGGAATTGCCCAGTGATATCGTGGCTTGTAGGCTCAATAGTAGATGCTTGGAGGTGGCAGTTAATCCTAGACTTCTCAGGTGAGCAGTCACGACCGCCAAACATTTGGTGAACACCCTGGGGCTGTGGTGAGACCAAAGGGCAGCGACTGAAAATGACTGCCTCCTAGGCTGAAGCATGTCTCCTGGACGCTTGATGTACCATGATATGGTAATAAGCGTCCTTGAGATCTATGGAGCACATCCAAACACCTTTCTCCAGCAGTGGGAGAATGGATTGTAGGGTGACCATTCAGAACTTGGACTTTTGACTGAACGGTTTAGAATGCTGAGATCCAAAATGGGCCTCAAGTCCCGGTCTTTTGGCACCAAAAGAATCTTGAGTAAGTCCCTAATCCGATCTGGTTGATGACTCCTTTTGCAGCAGCTTTGAAACTTCTGAGGCTGCAGTTTCCGTTGACTGGGTGGCGGGTCCGGGATTTTTGGACTGAGGTGGAGAGTGAGAAAAAGGGATGGCGTAACCTCCAGCACCCATCGGTCCTGAGTGATACCTTCCCAGGCTTTTAGGTGCCTCGAAAAAACCCGACTGGCTCGGAGCTGCACAGTCGGGCAATCCCTCAGGGACTGTGAAAAGCTGAAGAGCCACGAAAGGACTAGCGGTCTCCAGTGTTGCGAGGGCCTCTGCTGCCTCTGGGACAAGAATTTCCCCCCCTGCCTCTAGAAGGGGATCGTCCTGCTGTGAGGAGTAAGACTTTTCCCTCCTCTTTTAGCCTTGGGAGTAGGCCGAGTGGAAAATCGTGCCCCTACAGCAGTCAAAGTCTTACCTTCTTGCTCGCAGCGGTCAGTGTGTCCTTTACCTTGGGTCCAAACAAAGAGGACCCATCAAGAAGACTTAAAGGCCTCCCAGGCTTGCCTCGAGCAATGCCTGTATGAGCCTCATGGACGAGTTTGATATGGGCGACAAGTGGACGACTAAGCCAGCTGAGAGCCAACCGTCTGGGCCAGCTGCTCAGGCAGGTTACCCAAGAGGGTATCTGAAAGTTCTTTAATCAGATCCCTCTGAAATCTGGGAGATAGTTCAGGGACCTTAAGGTAAAGGCCGCTGAACTTAATTCATGCTCCTAGACTCCTTATTAGGAGGATGGACAGCTCTGCTACATCTTGTTGGGTAGCAGATGCCACCACCAAGGCATCTACAGCCACACCAAAACTCCTTTTCGGGTGCTGACAGGAACTTATTTGGACGAGCAGGCACCGTTCCACAGAGTCTGGGAGTTACAGATCAAATCTAGGAGCTTGTCGAGGCAGAGGGCTGAGCCCGAAGGCCTTAAGGAACACCGACTCGTCAGCAGAAGGGGTTTGGATTGCCAGCCTCATTGTTTAAGGGCTTCCAGGATGTCTGCAAAGGAGACATCATCTGAGGACGACTTAGGGACCCCTCTGCATCATCAAGATCAGTGTCTGATGTGAGAGACTCATCGGGGAGTCAACGTGCTTCCTCTTGCACGATCTTTTCCTGGGGGTTCCTCGAAGAAGCTCCAGAGGGACCTCCAGGAGGGTAACCTCAGGCCCCGGGCTCCGCTGTCTAAGGACAGGGGACTGCCAAAGACCCAGTCTCAGTATGCAGGGAAGGAGCTGGGGAGACCGTGGAGGTAGCCAAAGAAGATTTCCCTGAAGGCGGTACCACCAGAATCCTGGGAAGGTCCCACCTCCGAGAGGAAGGCTTGGGACCGAAAACATCAGTGCAGACAGAAGAAGAGGAGGAACCATAATAACAAATGGGCTGGAGAAACTAACTTTTGAAACACCGGAGACTGGAAAAGTCTTAGGAGCACCCTGTCGATGTCCGAATCAGACATCTTGGAGGATCTAGATGACATCTCCATCGGCTCCATAGGACTAGTTCTGAGGAGACCTCGAAGACTTCGCCCCGCAGAAGAGTCTGAGTGAGAACCTCTCCCATCCCAAAATCAGTGGAGCCGATGAAGGTGACTCGCTCTCGATGCCCCAGTCAGTCCCTGCCCAATTGGCAGTCGGTTCCGACAGACTGGTTTTCTTCTTGGTAGGAGAGGAAGAGGAAGATACGGCCTCCTCGAAGGAGGGTTTACTCAGTCCTTTTAATACTAATTTATTCTTCCTCTCCTGGAGGACTCTACAAGAAAAGGCGTGCTACAGGACTCCTGTAGGTGCTTTTTGTAACCACACCTTTTTAAACCCACAGGGTGTGTGTTCCTTAGACATGCTGACTAACACTAAGAAAACAAGTTAAAGTAGCTGTTTGTGAAAGATTTTACCACAAAGAAAGTGAAACTAAGTTTTTTTTTTTTTTTTTTTTTTAAGACACACAATGTCAGAAAAATATACAAAATCAGTACAACAATCACTGAAAATGAGGGTCAAGACCCTCTAACTTAAGCAGGTACTTGACCTCCTAGAAAAAACAAAGACGCTAGACAAGAATAGGGAAGGCCCTCTAACACCAAAAACACAATTTTCCTCAACAAAAGTTTTCAAACACACTCGTATAACAACAACAGCTGTTAAAACAGCTTTTGGGGTAAAATTAGCAAAATTCCTGACAGGAAACTTTGAATAAAACAGTACTTAGCCCAGCCAAGTTTGAGACCGATCTGGGGTATTAGTGGTGGTGCATCCTGGGATAAGAAATAGCTCAGCCAATAAGAGGTCTCGATCCCATCAGTACTGAATGTAGGCGAGATAGGATCACATAACATCCCTGGTAACAATGAAAACAAAACAAAGAAATAACTTTAGTTATACAGTGGCGTAGCTAGAGGGGGGCAAGAGGGCTGGTGCACCCCAGGTGTCACTTATACTGACATTTGACACTGAAGTCTGTAACAATCCTGTTTTGTATAACAAAAGCCAGATGTCATCCTATGTAAATACATGCATATTCTTCACCAGTGCAATATACCTGTTAGTGGCGTAGCTAGGGGAGGGTGTGGCATTTTGGGACTGTTACATTTACTTAAAAATCTGTTCGGTTTCTGCAGGGAATTCTTCTTTAAGAACAGGGTCCCATAGTATAACATCTGTGTTGGGCACTCACAGACGTGCTGTTCTTCCTGTCCGCCTGCGCTATTTGAAATTGCTTCTTCTTCCTCGCAGGCGGACAGGAAGATTCTTAAAGTAAGGGAATTTAGTTTACTACTGCTTTTTGGTGTGTTTTACTGCTTCAGTTTACAATTTACGAGTGTTCAATGCAATGCAGTTTACTATGCAAAGGGTGGCCGATTGATTAGTTTACTGCTGCTTTTTGGTGTGTGTTCACTACTTCACTTTACAAGTGTTCAGGGTGTGTGTGTGTGTGTGTGTGTGTGTGTGTGTGTGTGTGTGTGTGTGTGTGTTTTATATATATATATATATATATATAAAATGCCACAGTTAGGAATACCTGGTAGTTAGTGTTATTCAGGCTCAAACCCTATACCTTAGGTACAAAGAGTAAGAGCCTGAATTCTCTTCCCATACCACCACTTGTTTATGATTCAAGGAGTTGAGCCCATAGCTCTCAAATGTCCAGATTTTCACAGAATGTTTAGCTCATTCTTTTAGTCTGTTCCTCTTAAAATTTGTGGTTTTCTGGCAAATCAGTAAAAAGTGAATTCACTAAATGATAGCCATTTAAGTTTCAGTCTTCCTATCTTTCTGGAAATGCATGGTAACACAAAACATTTTATTCTAGCAACTTTCTAAGATTACACAAGAAATGTTTAAAATGTGACCCTGGTTTTGGGCCTCTGTTCCCCACCCAATAAATTTTGTTTTTTTCCAGATTTCTTGTGTTGCAAAGTTGAGAGAGAGAAGTGTCAAGTGGATTTTACAAGCAGCTGAGAGCTTCAGGGGAAGAGTAGTTTAGTGCTGCTTATGCTAAATCTGTTTGCATTGTTAGTAGCATGATGACAGGTAGTAAACTTGCTTTTGATGCAGAAGGCTGTGGGTTCTACTCCCACAGTTTGTAGATGGACTGCTGATACTGTACTGTGTTGTACTTTAAAGGAGATGGATGCTACAGTTCTGAGAATGTCCTCCTTTGGAGGAGATACCTAGTAACTATGAACTTATCAGTTTGCCATCCATTCTCTATTGCAATATCACTAGCTTATCATTTTTTAATGAAACATTGGCAATTTATTCTTCAAGGGCATTTATTTGTAGGTAAAACAATGAAATATGAAGTTGTTTTCTAGCAGCAACCTCTTCATTAGTTACAGATCTTTTTAATGTGGAATTATTTAATTGACTTTTACCTCTGCAGAGATTGTGCATATTTACTGATATTGATGGATTGTAATGACAGAAATTTGAGTACACTTTTATGATGCAAATGTTCCGAATTGGGCAGTTTTTGTCATTATTGGTTCATACATTTTGTTTCATTGCTTACTGGAAAAATGTTCAAAGCAACAAATTTAAAATATGCTCTAATAAGTGTGCTATATTATGCAAAGAATACAATTTAATACAGTAAGAAAGGTGAATCAAAGAACACATGTATGTTTGCAAGGTCCTAAATGCGTCTGCAAGGGGCCTATGATTTGAAAACAGCTTGAAGGTAAACTTTATCCACCACTGGCCACATGCATTTTCTTTGAATGTGGGTTTCAATGAATGAGTTTCAAGGGCAGAGAAGTTTTAATGCTAAGTCTGTTTTCATTGTGAGGCTGTACTGCTTTGTTTAGCAGATGTCGATCAGTGTTTGTGCTATAAAATTTAAAATAAAAAAGTTTTAAATGAAATCCAAGTAATCATTGTAGAAGTAAAGGATAAAGCAGTATGCACATTGCAGTGTTTATGGTAAATGGGGAGAAATAGCCAAGTAATGGGATACTGGAATGGCTGCAGGGGAGTGGGGGAGCTGTGTATGGGGGAGCCCCATTTGACCATGATTTTGTGGGCGGCAACCTCAAAAACAGCCCTGGGCAACACAAACTCTAGCTACGTCACTGGTGATATACAAGGATTAAGAATATATTTTCTCTCTAAAACTTAAATATGGCATCACTCCAGCAGTCTGTGGCACTATGCCACTGTCATTACTGGACTCTGCCATGTGCAGGGTAGTACTAATGGTATGGAGTAAACAAATAAATTATCTCTGACTGGTGGCTGGCCAGACTGAAATGCACTGGAGCACTTTATCCTCTTCATCCCCAAATATCAGATTAGGAGTAAGGAAAGAAGCTGGATTCAAAGAACTGGAGATGGAGAGGAGGCATCAGGAGTAGCTGATGGTCAACTGCTTGCAAGGAGGACAGCCAGAAATACAGTAGTGTCTTTTCACCCTCACTCTCTCTCCACAAAGGCACTTGTTTGCAGTGTAAGTCATCATGCAAGGGAGGTGTGCTGAACCTAGAACCTGAAACAATGAGGGAAGGCTTTATCTTATACAGACTGAAAAGTGCACCTTGAAGGTAGTGGATCCTCTGACAAGAAAATTAACATCTGGACAATGGAAAGCCATTGTGAGACTGATTAACCATTAGTTTTTGAATAATTAATTGAAGAAAGCTTCCATGTAATCTTGTTAAGGCAGCGCAATCAGCAAGATAAGAAAAGGAACACTTCTACAAAACTGCAGACACGAAAGTTAGTTGGCAAATGCTGCTCTGACCTAAAAAATCTTTATTGTGTTAGTGGTACAAAAGAAGCATTAGCTGTCCTACAGAACTCTGAGCAATTCACAGATACAATCATGGGTACTACAAAATGACTAGCTAGAAAAACAAGCACCACAACCTGGTAGGATATTGGGTGTTTTACAATACCCACTCAGCTTTTCTTGATATGCGAGTAAAACACAAATAAGCCACAAGTTGAACAATTGGGAGCATCCAAAGAGTGTTTGTGTGTATTAAACATCACAGCTCATGCGGCATATCACTCGCTCGCTTGTATATCAGAGTCAGCAGGTATGACTAGCTAATAGAAATAGTAAGACAGACATAATTGAGGATAGTTGTGGTTTCTAAAAACTTGATGCTACAAGGCATCACAAGTTCATAATAATACAGTTACTATTTAAAATAAAATCACCTGCACAACATTTCAATGACTCTGATTCACCTGTCCATATTATCAAATCATTATTTGAGCTGTCCTGTCACTGTACAGCATTCTACCCAAGACCCCCTTCAAAACGTGTAATATAAGTGCTAGTCACAAGAAAATGGAACTGTGCTTTCCCCAACTCTTCCATTAAGGAAATTATTTTTAGATAACCAGTATATGACCCCCCCCCATATTTCTAATAAAAGTCTGATGTACATACAAACCTCAATAACAGGTGTCACACCTTTACAATAAATCAGCTTCAGTACTAAACGGTTTCTCCCATTACAGACTCGACAAAATGTCTTCCAATCATATCATCTTCTAAGTTCCATCATCATCAACTCCCTTTTTCCCTCTATTTTTACATGGGATTGGAGGCTGTATCAACTGTCACCACTTGTCTTGATTCAGACACCATCCTACATTCTTCCACAATCATGCCTAACTGCCTCAGTTCTTTGCTTACTCAATCCATCCATCTCTTAGATCCTCTTGCAGTCTTGCTTTACAAAATTATCCTTTCCTTTCCTTTCGTGCTCATGTGACAGAACCACCATAATCTATTTGCTGTGACTTTCTCTGGAACAGGGGCTATTTTGACTTCTGCTTGGATGTCTTCATTTTTATGACTGTCCCAAAGTGTGCATCCTAATACCCAACTTAGGCACTTAACGTTTTTAAACACATTTAATAAATTCTCACTTATAAACAATGACATGGGTACACATACATTAAGAGAAAATCAAACACATTTCTCTTTAATTTTCATGTATTATACATTACATACAAGCTATCCCTTTAACACTTCAGCATTACATAAGATATCCAAATCCTCCCTTCCCCTTACAATAAAATAAAATAAATAAAAACATAACAGGCACTTTACTTCCATCAATCAGGCCTTCTCTGTCTGGCTTCAGTGCCTTACTTTTTCTGACTTCACTTCATTTCCAAGACCATTAGTAACCTTGAGATCTGCCTCTACCTAGAGGTTGCAGTCACTCTTGTAAAATTAATATAAATACTTTTTCTGGGTCTAACCTTTTAGAAAAAAAAATATTTCTAAAGAAAAAGGTAGAGAATCACTACTAGTTTTGCCATTCTCCTTCACCCATATGAATATTTTATTACTGATTGGACTGCTATCTTGGCATTTGTTTAACTAACTCTCTATATTGCACCGGACCAAAACACTTTCTTGGTCATTTTGGCTCACATGTTGACACTGTGAATAACAGGTTTCTGTATCTGATTTGTCTAGCTTCTTACCAGTAGCTTGATTTTTTTGTAAGTAAACTACTGTTCTTTAGTTGCAATAGTACTGTTAAAAGTGAGGCAAAAGCACTTGAAATTAGCATTGGTGAGAGCGTGGCTATACTGCAAAAGCTCTTGGATCAGACTGGTACAGATCTGTTTTCCTGACAGGACTGGTATCCTAATCTTTGTTTAATTAACTTTCTACATTGCACTGGACCAAAACACTTTCTTGGCCATTTTTGGCTCACATGCTGACATTGTAAACATGTTTCTATACCTGATTTGTCTGGCTTCTTAACAGAATTTTGATTTTTTTCACACAAACCTCCCACCCTTTGTTGTTATGGTTTAAGCCAGTATCTCTGGTTTTTGCCCATTGTGGTAATCTAACTTATCTAACCCCCCCCCCCCCCCGACTGCTGTTGTCAGTTGTACCAACCAAGTACTTTTCTCAAACACTGGTTGCTTTACACAGATCAACAAACTCGACATTCAACAAACAAGTATTCCTCTTGAATTAACGTCCCCTACTACAAATAATCACTTTCACAGAGCTTCCATCTGCTTAGCATTCTTACCATAACCTGAGAGGGTCCTGAATACATCCTGTGCCATCCTTGGCAGATAGAAGATTTATTTTACCATTTTGCACTTTAACTGTTTTATCTGATGATTGTTTTGCACTTTAAATTGTTTTCAAATACTCTGATATTCTGCTGTCTGATTGCTGAGAATTGCACTTTTAAGCTTTACTAACAGTGTTACTGGGTAATTTGCTACTCTGTATTTTTGTTGGCACTTAATTGTTACATTCCTGAAAGCCTGGCCTTGCTAAAGGCCCCCAATAAAGCACTCTTGTTAGTTTGCATCAACAAAGTACCCTATATAGCCTTCTAACCTCAATACACCACCCTCTTGTAGCTCACCAGTCAAAGGAAGAGACAGTATGGAAATGCAATTTCCTAACCTCTCTTTATCCAACTTGGTAGATTTGGGCATCTTGAGACAAAGTAGCAATTGTCTCATGCTTACCAACAATCACTTAATCCTTAAAGAAGCAGACACTGCATGCAAGAGATGTACTTACACAATGACACTGGAGGCTACACTTTCACATACAAGTGCATATCAGGTTGTTATAACTATTCATCCAACACACACCTCACATACAGGTATTTATTTTATTTTTATTTATTTGAAGTTTGTTTGCCAGAATAGTCCCTTGGGCCGAAAGAGCCCATTTTCAATGGGGTCCTGGGGAGAAAAGTTCCATAGATACAATGTATAAACTAACAGGTTGTTATAGTAGAAGAAGAGTACATGAAAACAAGTATTTGATGATACAATTTAGTAGATAAAAACAGAAATTATATAACAATTAGTAAAAGTTTACAAATATATAGTCCCCATCATTGCTAACATAGATGTTAAGTCCATTACAATAATAAGTAGGTATTTACAAGTCAATTACAACTAAAGTAGCTATTTACAATATGTATGTTCCCACAGGGGAAATATGATCAGTGTGTGTGTGTGTGGGGGGGGGGTATGTAGGTTAAATGAGGTAAGGGAGAGATGAGTTAGGGGAAGTAGAGACAGAGGAAAATGGGGAGGTAGATATTTGAGTTAGGATAAAAGGAGAAAGGAAGGGGTAGGGGAGTAAGGTAGCTGCTGGGGACGTTATGCAGGATGGGAATATGAGCATTCCCAGAGAGATATTAGGTGTGAGTGGAGCACAGTTTTAAAGGTGGAGGAGCCACTGGTGAGGCAAATATGAGGTGACATGCTAAGGAAAAAGAGAGTAGAAGTTTGCCTGCTGGACGGGCAGGTTTGTGAAGTTCAATCAGATTCTGAGCATTGGTTCTTAGGAGTCTGTTGGGTAGGTGCACTGTAAAGGTTGAGGCAAGGGAGGGGCAGAGAGAGGGACTGAAGATGAGTTTTTGAGCATAAATTAGTTGAGTGTAGATAAGATAGTTGGGCAGCTCTAGCCAATTTAGTTTGTGGAGGGCAATACAATGATGAGTAGAAGATCAGTGTCCAGTGGTGAATTTGACAGTTTTGTTGTAGCAGGAAGAGAGTTTTTTTTAATACAGGATTGTAGGTTGGTTAGGAGTGGGGCACCATAAAGGAGAGAAGGGATGAGATATGTGGTAGAGAGAAGGAATCTAGTAGATGGGGTGAGGTAGCGAATGTGGCGGTAGAACGTACCAAGTTTCTGGTGTGTTTTTTTAATATTTGTTTGTATATGGGCATCAAATTTAAGCTGATTTTCAATGAGAACTCTTAACAGTTTTGCATTGGATACTATTTCAAGAGAAGTGTTTTTCTGACTGGTGATGGAGAATGAATTTTTACTGATAATTGTGGTTTTGGAAGGGGTGAATATCATGAGTTTGGTTTTTGATGCACTGAGTGCCAAGTGGTTATCTAACATCCATTGTTCACTGGATGAGAAGGCATCTTGGATTAATTTTATGAGGGTGGGAGTGGAGTTAGCAGAACAGATAATTGTTCAATCATCTGCATATTGGACGATTTTTGCATTAGGGATGGCGTGGTGGAAGTCGTTTATGAAAATATTGAACAACAGGGGACCTAATATGGAACTCTGGGGTACACCAGTGGGGGGTGTTGAAGAATGGGAAAATGGCTTTCTTCCATTTGACTGCTTGTTGCCTATTGGAAAGGTAATTGGTAAACCAGATGATAGAAGGGGGTGATAGATTTAGATTAGAGAGTTTGGTTATGAGAAGGTTGTGAGAGATGGTATCAAAAGCCTTAGAAAGGTCTACAAGGAGGGTGGATACAATACAGCTGGTGTCGTGGGCTTAATTCACAGTTTCAAGGAAAGACAGTAGCACGGTAGTAGTGCTGTGACCAGGCCTGAAACCATGTTGTGTGGGAGTTAGCAGGTGACTGTCGATGAGGTAGGGCAAGAGTTGTAGGTGGATACACTTTTCAAGTAGTTTGGATATGGGAGATAAGATGGCGATAGGTCTAAAATTGGGGATGCTATTATTGTTTCCTCCTTTGTGGAGGGGAATAATAAAGGCTTTTTTTTTCAGAGTTGGGGTACATAGCCTTCTTGGACTGACCGGTTTATAAGAATACAGATGGGGAAGGCAATGGCTTCAGCAGCTGTCTTTAAGAAGAAGGAAGGGATATTGTCTGGGGCATTGGAGCATGGTTTTAATTTCTGAAGGAGTTTTTTATAGTTGATACTGGGATGGGTTTCAAAGGGAAGAGAGGAAGCTGGGAGGTGGAAGTACTTAAGGAGGAGGAGATAGTGGAAAGTGTAGCTGAGTAAGCAGGGTTATTTGTGAAGGATGATAATTTGGTTATGGAGTTGATGAAGAAGCTGTTAAATTGGGAGGCTAACTCCATATCAGGAGCATTATGAAAGGGACAAGGATTTTCCTTTCTGCCTGGGTTAAAGAGAGTGGTGATACTATCCCAGAATTTTTTAGGGTTAGTCTTACGGTTGTTTTGGAGTGTATAGATAGGCACTCAAAGCCAGTCTTCCTAAACAACAAAGATTGACTAGACTGCCCACTGTCAAATCTAAGCCACAGCAAACCCAAAGGCACTCAGAAAAATCAACTACCACCACACATACTGTCACTCTCAGTGGAACCCCAAAAACTAAGCCACTAAGGCAAGCAAACATACTTCCCAGGACTCTTATAGCAAAATCAATTCAACTGAACCTCAAGGTTTTACTGATCAGTGCTAGGAGCCTACATAAAAAACTAAACTCCCTCCAAGCCCTCCTCACACTCGATAATATAAATACAGTACAGTTGTAACACAAGATGGAAAACGGGGAATACAGAAAACTAATAACCACAAAAGTTCTCCGTTACACAGGATCCAATGAAGGCAGTCCCACAAAACTCAGTAATGAATGGTGACGGTTAGGTTCTCCCTCAAAGACTGTTCAGTCCACGAAACCAGGCAGTTGATAATACAAATTAATTTATTGAATGAACAAACGAACAAAACAAACAAAAAGTTTAAACAAAAGGATTAAGCTCTTTCATTTCCAATGCAGGAAACTTCATCAGAATAGTTAATATGTTTCTGCTTACGCATTTATATAGATCTATATTAAATATTCAATTTATTACAATTAAGAACATGTGATTCAACTCATTTTGATAAAATACATTTCACTTGAAAAACTTCAAGTCACTGTGGTTGAAATAAAGTTGCACTACACCATTTTCACCATTTAGTAAGACATGAAATATATAAGAAAATAATATATGTAAAAATTTCCAATAAAAATATATATGTATTGATAAACAGTACTATTGTATGATAGTATTCCCATAAACATCTGCAATACATGTATATAGGTATGAATATGAATTAAATAAATACAATTAAAACATACTAGTATTGTTGAGCAGTTTGAGAAATGTTAAAAGTATTAAAAATGTTGTTAGTATTAAGATTAAGAATGACAACCAATCAATAACTAAATAAATAAAATATGTAAAATATGTAAAATATGTACATATATTGATGTGTTCGGTTATCATTTCCACGTAATGGGCTGTGAATTCTTATTCAAAACTTTTGTTTTATTGTTGGTTTTAACTTTGTTGGCCCTTAACCTTAGGGCAGGTAAAATTGACACACAACCGTTCATTCCAGGGGGTGTGTTGGCATCCAATCGTAATTGCCATATCAGTTCTCTGTATGTTAACTGGTTTTCCCAGTCTCCCCCTCTACTGTCCCTAGGTAGCATTTCCAATACCCCAAATTTTAAATTAGCTTCCTTACATGACAATGTGTGTCTAAAAAGAGCATTTGTTTCCTTTTTTTCTGTTTACGTTATACATATGCTCATATATTCTTTGTCTTAAGTGTCTCTGTCTTCCCTACATAATAAGCCCAACAATAAGTGCAGTAAACTAAATACACTATCCCTCTGGTATAACAAGTATAGTGTTGCTTACTTCTAAAACATAATGGAATGGTAGGTATAGTTAATTCACTTGTATTCGCTACAAATATGCATTGGGAACATCTTCCACACCGAAAAGTTCCTTTCTTTTTGTTTGTTACATCATTCTCCTGTCGAACTTCCTCAAAAATGTTCTTGAGATTGGGTCCCTTTCTAAAACTATAACATAAATGTCTGTTAAATATATCTAACCTATTGGGCAGGCTCTTGAAGATGTTCCATGTCTTATTTATAGCTCTTCTTATTATGTTGGTGTTGGAGTTAAATGTCATGACAAAAAAGGGGTAGTTAGTTCTTTTCTTCTATTGTGAATTTCATTATTTTCAACTTACAAGATACAGTACAGTTGTGTACACTTACCATAAATGTAGCTGTTCGAGTGTATTCACTGTTGCAGTCATCACCTGTGGGTTATCCCTGCTGTGGTAGCCCTCAGCCGGCCCGAATACCAAAGTCAATATTTTTCTGGGTCGGCTGCTGTCACTTGCTGTCTGACGTCAGGTCATCAGTGCTATAAAGGAAGGCAGCCAACGCCATTACATCAGTTTTTCTTGCCCTAACCAGTCAGAGGTCCAAGTAAATATGGAAAGGTGGTCCTGATGGCTAAAAGCCATCATTAGAAACTTATGTCTCCCTAAAGAAAGAAGACATAAGGGGGAAGGAGGGTGGGAAACCAGGACTGCAACAGTGAATACACTCTAATATCTACATTTATGGTAAGTGTACACAACTGTACTATATTCTTCGTGTTTCACTGCTGCAGTCATCACCTGTGGGAGGATTCCCAAAGCTGAGAAGAGGGGTAGTAGGATTAATAAGAGACCTAGGAATGGGTCAGCATGCCCTGCAAAAAGTGCAGTTGTGTACACTTACCATAAATGTAGATGTTCGAGTGTATTCACTGTTGCAGTCATTACATTTGGGTTATCTGCTTGCAGGTAACCCTCAGTCGGCCTGATTATCAAAGTCTTGGGTCCTGCATCGGTTGCGGTCTCATCTTCCATGACGTCAGGTAGTCAGGGGTATAAAGCATGCAGCCAATGCCATTACATCAGTATCTCTTGCCCCAGATGTCAGGTGCCCCCATAATGAGAAACAATTAGATACAAGGTTACACCACCAACAAAAAGCAAATACACCCGATGGTTCCTTGAATTTATAAACTCTAATGCGATGGAACAACTGGTCACCACTCCCACAAGAGGGAACAACATACTGGACCTGGACATCACCAACATGGGGACTATGTTCCACACCAGAGGTAAACCCCTCATTGGTAAGATCAGACCATAAACTAATTTCCCTGGACATCCATATCCTGTCCCCACCCCCAGCCAAGGAAATCACTGTAAAGAATTTCTCAAAATCTAGCTTCACACTTCTCAAGACTGAGGTGGAATCCTTCAAAGCCCCCGGGCCAGAGGATAATACAGCCCAATCCGCAGAATCCTTTACAATTGCATTCTATGAGCATCTGCAGGAATGCATGGATCGTGCTATCCCAAATATAACCAAGACTCACTCCTCCAAAAACAAGAGACCTGTCTGGTGGACCCTAGCCATAAATAAGCTATACAACAGTAGGAGGAAGCTACTACATGACAGAGCAAAATCCCAAAAAGGGAAGGCATCTCTGATCAGTATTAGCAAGAAACTACGATCCCTCATAAAATCATCACAGACGAGTTTCGAAAGAAAAATTGCCCTAGACACTAAAGATAATCACAAGACCTTCTTTAGTTATGTCAGGAATATGGGTGGAAACTCCCAGATAAGCTCTGAATTGTTGCATAATGGTACAAAATATAACGAACCTACAGTCATAGCCAACATCCTGGCAGACAGATTCAGTGCTAACTTCTCCCCCCCTTCCCCCTCAAAGGAGCAAATGCCTATCCCAACTGAATGTAACCTCCCTGACATCACAAATGCAGAGGTGAAAGCTGCCCTCTCCAAAGCAAAAAATACAGTATCTATGGGAACGGACAGTGTCCCAGGCTGTGTCTTACAAGAGCTCCAAGAAGAACTGAACCCTCACATTAAGTCACTGTTCAAACTTAGCCTTACCCAAAGAATGGCGTACAGCTACAGTGGTCCCACTCCACAAAGGTGGCGCCACAACGGACCCCGGGAACTATCGCTCCATAAGCCTGACTAGTCTGGTCTGTAAAGCTATAGAGTGTATTATCATGGAACTCAAACAGACATTGGGAGCCTCCAGACATTGGACCCTACCCAATTCGGCTTTATTAAGGACAGATCTTGCCTCTTAAACCTAGTTGATTTCTTTGAAACAGTTACCAAAGCCATAGACGAGGGCAAGGTAGTCCACACAGCCTACCTGGACCTCGCAAAAGCCTTCGACAGAATACCCCACTCGGGCATCATAAATAAGCTTACTAGCTTAAATATCAACCCCTATATCACAAGATGGGTTGCAAACTGGCTCAGGGATAGAACCCACATGGTCAGAATCGCAGGTGCCACATCCGAATCCAAACCAGTTACAAGTGGCGTCCCACAAGGCTCAGTTCTGGGACCTCTCTTATTCGGTATATACTTCTCTGAGGTTCAGGCTAACACAGGGGGACTATGGCTGACAAAGTTCACAGATGACTGCAAACTGGGAGCCATAATCGACTCTCCAGCTGACACAAGCATCCTCCAAAAGGGTCTCATGGAGATGGATGCTTGGTGCCAGAACCACGGCCTCAAGCTAAATGCTAAAAAGTGCATAGTCATCCCCTCTGGGAAAAACAAAGTGCCCACAAATTACCACATAGGTGGTAATCCATTAAGTACGGAAGAAGTAATTAAAGATTTGGGGACCAACGTAGATAGTAATCTCTCCTTTGATAATCACGTTGCCAAAGTGGTTAGAAAGACCTTCTATATAGCCCACCTTATCACGAAAGGGTTCGCATCTGGATCAAGAGAGGTCATTGTGCCCCTGTACTCATCACTCATCAGGCCCATAATTGAATACAATGCCCCTTTTGGGATGTACCTTACCCGACACCTGCAGCAACTGGAGAGACCCCAAAAGTACCTCACCAAGAGGATCATAGGCTACAAACAGATGTCTTATGCAGCTCGACTAAAAAATCTCCAGCTCTACTCAGTTGCTTACCGCCTACTCAGAGGCGATCTATGCCTGACGTACCATAGCCATGTCTAACCCAGAATTAATGGACATGCTCCACCTCAAAAAATCCAAATCCCTTAGAGCTACACGCTCCAGGGACTTAAACCTCAGCACAAAAATAAATAGGACATGCTGGAGGGACAGATTCATTTCCCAGAGGCTCCCCTCACTCTGGAATAGAATACCAATTCATGTTAGACATAGCCCCTCGCTGACCCTCTTCAAGCGAAATCTGGACGCGTGGATGGGAAATCGCAAATTCACCCCTGGGATCTCTTCTGTGTCCCTGCTCGACAGAGGCACAGTAAACTAATCTTAAAGGGCTACCTTCTGTGACCTACTATACAGAGGCACAGTAGGCTAATCTAATAGGGAGGCAAAAGCTAGGCTACACTCAGGCTAGGCTTATAAATGCCCTAGGGCAGATAGCCTAGTATCTACCTATGAACACCACAAAGCTTTTAGAATGGTAAACAAAAGGAGAGGTATAGACAATAGTAGTCAGGGGGCTGGACGGAGGGCAACCAGGACTGCAACAGTGAATACACTTGAACAGCTACACTTATGGTAAGTGTACACAACTGTACTATGTTCTTCATGTTTCACTGTTGCAGTCATTATATTTGGATAGATTCCCAAATCTAAGGAAGGAAGGAGGCAATTAGAGAGAATTAGGACCGGCTATTAGGCGCTGCAGGACTGCAGTGGCAAAACCAGCTCTGGATTTAGAAACAATTGGCAAGTGGTAATGCTTGGTGAATGTATGTACAGAACTCCATGTAGCAGCTTCTAAGATATCCCTGGTAGGGACACCTCTGAATAAGGCTGTAGAGATAGACGCAGCCCTGGTGGAATGTGGTCTTATCGCCTGTGAGGTAGGTTTTCCATTGTGCAGAAATGAATGCAATGGCATATCCACTTACAGATGGATTTGCTTTGAAATGGCCTTCCCCTCTACTCCTGCAGCAAATGTCACCAATAGTTGTTCAAATTTCCTGAGAGGCTTAGTCCTGTCCAAGTAAAATCTAAGTTGTCTGTGCACGTCCAATGAATGCAGTATTCATTCCCCTTTGTTCTGTGGATTAGAAAAGAAGGTTGGCAAATGAATGGACTGATTAAGGGCCACACTGGATACCACCTTGGGCATAAAGGAAGGCTTGGTCCTGAGGGACACCCTGTCCGCATGAAAGATGAAGGGCTCCACTACCATGAGGGCCTGTAATTCAGATACCCTTCTTGTGGAAGTGATGGCTAGAAGGAAGGCTGTTTTCCACAAAAGGAATTTCAACTCTGCACTTGCAGCTGGCTCAAAGGGAGGTAGAGTGAGCTCTTCCAATACAAAGTTAAGGTCTCAGGCTGGAGTAGGGGCTCTCCTGGGTGGTCTTAAGTTTTTGGCCCCTCTGAGGAATTGCTTCAGCAGTAGATGAGAGAAGAGGGGTGGCTCTGTATTATAATATACTGAATATGGCCGAGGCATGAATTTTAATGGAAGAAAAGGAAAGGACCTTGTGAAGCATCTCAGTTAAGTATTGAAGAATGTGCGGTAAATTGGGCACAGTTGTGCCCATCCCCTGAGTTTGACTCCAGGAACAGAATCGTTTCCATTTTTCAGCATAGGATTTTCTAGTACTAGGCTTCCTTGCCTCCAGAATGACATCCATCACTTGCTTACTGAGGGATGGTAATGGAGAGCTCAGGTAATTAGCCAGGCTGCAAGGTTCAGGGTTTGAAGCGAGGGGTGGAGAATCTGACCCTCCTGCTGGGACAGCAGGAAAGGAGTCTGAAGCAGGTGCCATGGTTCCAGCAGTGACACTGCGCAAGAAGGGGTACCAGTGTTGGCATGGCCAGTCTGGTGCAATGAGTAATGTCCTTGGTTTGTCCAGTTTGATCTTTAATAGAACTTTGGAGAGGAGAGGCAGAGGGGGAAAGGCATAAACTGATAGGTTTTTCCAGGTGAAGGACAGGGCATCCACTTTCCAAGCTTGTCTGTGTGGAGTACTTGCGCAGAATTTGTCCAATTGGTAGTTCTGAGGGGAGGCCAACAGGTCCATCTCTGAGCTATCTCATTTGATTCTCAAAATGTTGAATATCCTTGGTTCCAGTTTCCACTGGTGATGGTCCATGAGATTTCTGCTTAGGTCGTCTGCCAGTGTACTTAGCTTGCCTGGCAGGAATTGAGCTTGTAGATGGACTTGGTAGCTCAAGGCTGTGCTCCACAGAGCCATGGCTAGTCTGCAGAGAGGGTACGAGTGGGTTCCCCCCTGCTTGTTTATGTACTACATGACAGTGGTGTTGTCCGTCTTTACCAATAATTGTCCTGAAAGAATGTGGTCCTTGAAGGCTGTCAGAGCATTCTGTACAGCTAACATTTCTTTTTGATAGATATGCAGGTGCATTTGACTCGGGTTCCATTTGCCCGGAATGCACTGCCCTGCCAAGTGAGCCCCCCATGCATAGCGTGATGCATCTGTTAGGGTTTGGGCAGCAGGGGGTAGATTAAATGCCAGTCTCTTGTTGGGGTGGCAGGCCTCTGCCCACCAAATGAACTCTGTCTTTATAGAAGGGATGATAGGAATCATTAATTCTAGGTCCTGAGAATGTTGACACCATAGGCTTTTTATATACCATTGTAGTTTCCTCATATGCAGTCTTGCATATGGAATTAGTAGAATGCAAGATGCCATGATCCCCAGGGCTTGCAGTATTTTCCATGCAGATAGCTGGGTCTTGGTGGCCAGTAGTTTGAAGTAGGCTGTTACTTCTCTGGCGTGAGGTAGGCCATCTGGGAAGTTGTATTCAAGCTTGCTCCCAGGAATACAATTTGTTGGCAAGGTACTAGATGTGATTTCTTTTCATTTATGATGTACCCCAGAGAAGTTAGTAATTGCTTTACAAACTCCAGATGATTTAATAGTATGTCCTGGCTTTCTGCCTGAATTAGACAATCATCCAGGTATGGGTATTTGAATATTTCTTTGCCTGCAGTATGCAATGACTGGAGCTAGGCACTTTGTGAATACCCTGGGTGCAGTAGAGAAGTCAAAGGACACTGTAGAGAACTGACAGTGCATGTAGCCTGCTCTGAAGTGTAGGTATTTTCTGCAGGATTCCCTTATTGGGATGTGCAGGTAGGCTTCCTTTAAATCCAGTGTTGCCAACCAGGCATTTCTGCCTAGCATGGGAAGCAGCTGATGAAGAGTTAGCATTTTGAAATTTGGGATTACCAAAAAGGTGTTTAGGATAGACAGGTCCAGGATAGGACAACAGGAATTTGTCTTTTCTGGTTACCAGGAAGACTCGAGTAAAAACCTTGCCCCCATTCCTCTTCTGGGACAAGTTGAATAGCCCTGATGTTTAGGAGAGAGAACCTGCTTTTGAGCCTCTGCCCACTGATTTGGGGGTAGGTCTGGCCAACCATTTGGGGTTGGTAAGGAGTGGAAGTGAATCTGTATCCTTGGGAGACAATATTTAAAACCCATTTGTCTTGGGTAATGAGTTCCCAGTTTTTTGCATGCAGAGAGATCTTTCCCCCTAAAAGAACAGTCAGTTGAGCAGGGCTTGGAAGGTTTAAAGTTAAGTCATTGTGACAGTTTACCATAAGGGGGTGTCTTGCTACTTCCAGCTTTGGAAGTGGGAGCCCCCCACTGCTTAGGCCTGTCAGGAGTGGCCTTAGGACAACTGGTGCCCTAGGCAAAAGGGCTCCACGGTGCCCCCACCACACCACCTGGTGCACCCATCCTGGTCTACCAACCCCAAATAAATACTGGAAAAGCGCCCCTGCTAGAGTGGCGCCCTAGGCGGCCACCTACTTGGCCTATGCTTAAGGCCGGCCATGAGGCCTGTGAGTACTTGAGACTGAAGCCTGTGTGGTCTGCTGGTCCTAGGTTTGGACTGAAGGCCTGGAAGAGGCAGGAAAGGACCAATTCTTAGAAGGCCAGTGCCTACTAAATCTGGGGGGCTGTACTTGCTGGAAATATTTAACAGTTTGCATAGATCTGGCTTTTTCCTCCATCTTTTTAAGTACTTCTTCTGTTTTGTTGCCAAACAGGCGGTCTTGGTTTAAGGGAGCATCCAGTAATTTAGCTTTTACGTGATCAGGCAAAGTTTGCTCCTTAAGCCAAGCATGCCTTCTAAGTACAGACCCAGTGACAGCAGCCCTGCCTTTAATGAATCAAAACCACATTGCAAAGTATGTTTTCCAACTTGTTCAGCAGAATGCATTAAATCCTGTAATTCTTTATTTTCAGCACAGTCATGAATCAACATTTTCTATTTAAGCAATCCAATACTATGCTGTTGATACTTTAACATATGAAACTGGCAGTTTAAGGCCCTAATGGCCAAAGTAGCAGAAGTGTATACCTTCTTACCCCATCTGTCCAGAGCCCTGGAATCTCTGTCAGAGGGGGTAGGGTTTTTGGCAGTAGTAGCCTTAATGCCTTTGGGTCCATGTGAAATGGTCTCAGGATCCGCAGTAGGATTCTTAAAGAGGAACTTGTGAGAGTCAGGTACTTTGTAATACCTGTCAGGTTTTCTGGGAGTTGGAGGTAAAGTGTCAGGGGCCAGGCTAGATTCCAAGAAGGCATCATCTACAATGTCCAGTACAGGAGGGATAGCCAAGGGCCTGTGTTGAGGTAGGAGTAAGAATTCCTTAAGGCTCTTTTTGGAGTCAGAGTAATCCTGGCTTTCCCAGCGGAAATGCTCCCTAAGAGTATGCAAAGTTTCACCAAAAGAGAAATCCTCTGGAGGGGAAGCAGAGGGAATGGAGTCCTCAGCATCAGAATCCTCATAGGTAGATACGGGCAATTCCTGGTCATCAGAGAAAACAGAAATTTCAGAACCCTAATCAGAAGAATCAAAAGGAAAATCAGTTCTAGGTCTCAGAGGGAGAAGGGTGGCTTCCCCTGATTAGAGTAATAAAGTCTTCAGCCATACTTATCATTTGTTTTTAGGCACAGGAGCCTAACCATGCGGTCTGGGCATTGGTTTTCTAGGCGTGGATAGAGTTTTAGGCCTTGAAGAAGAAGATGGAGTCAGTTTAATATGTAAGTCAGTAGGCCTGAATACACCCTCAGAAGTCGGTGCCTGCACAGCGGCTCCAGACCCATCCAAGGTAGAGACATCCGCAGGTTCCACAGTCAAAGAAGCATCTTGTGGCATACCGGACTCCGAATGGGTCTCAGTAGAGGCCTGTGAATCTGAAGAAACGGGTATCAAGGGCTGCGAAAGCACCTCACTGAGTACAGGTGAACTGGCGACTAGCTTAGCAGAAGCGTCGACGGCAGCTTTGGACCTATGCAGTCTGTCTCTGTCTTTATCTTTGCATTTTTTTAGAATGTCGGTGGTTGGATGGCTTACCAAAGCCATTTCTGGATAACTGAACCAAGTACCAAAATATTTAGATGCGAAAATGAACTGACAACGAATAGTTTGAGGTTTGAATAAGGCACAAAACTGACAGCGAGGTACGTCGTGGTCTGGGCCTAGGTAAGGAATGCAGTACGAATGAAAATCTTTGAGGTATTTGCTTTCCACAAGAAATACAATTGTTAACTTTTACTGACATTGGTTTAGAGCAAGAAAAAGGATCCCCAACGGGGTACTTAGCTTTGTTGAAGACTTCGGATCTGAAACTTTGAAACGAAAATTTCAGGAGTTGGCCGACCTGCACTTGCAAACTGCTTCTGCTTCGGGCACCGCACAGCAAGAAAGACTGATATAATGGCGTCGGATCCATGCTTTACACCCCTGACTACCTGACGTCATGGAAGATGAGACAGCAACCGACGCAGGACCCAAGACTTTGATAATCAGGCTGACTGAGGGCTATCTACAAGCAGATAACCCAAATGTAATGACTGCAACAGTGAAACACGAAGAACATCTGCAGAGGCAAACCCTGCTCTAGCCTTAGAAAATAGAGGTTGGTGGTAATGCTTGGTACAGGTATGGACAGAAGTCCAGGTGGCAGCTTCCAGGATGTCCCTGGTGGGAACTCCTCTGAGGAATGTTGTGGACGTGGAGGCTGCCCTAGAGAAATGGGTTCGAATAGACTTGGGGGGGGTTCCCCCATGCAAACCGTAGCAGAAATGGATACAGTGTGATATCCATTTGGAAATGGGCTTCCCCTCTGCCCTGGGACAAAGCTGACAAGCAGTTGGTCTGTTTCCCTGCAGGGTTTAGTATGGTCCATATACTATCTGAGATGTCAGTGCACGTCTAGTGAGTGCAGAATTCTTTCCCCCTTGTTTTGAGGGTTAGGAAGGAAGGTAGGTAGATATATGGCCTGGTTGAGAGTTACATTAGATACCACCCTGGGCATAAAGTAGGGATTAGTCCTCAGGGAGACCCTGTCTGCATGGAAGATGATGAAGGGCTCAATGGCCATCAGTGCCTGAAGTTTTGAAACCCGTCTGGGTGAGGTGATAGCTAGGAGAAAAGCAGTCTTCCAGGAGAAGCATCTTAGTTCTGCTGAAGCAGCAGGTTCGAAGGGTGGTAAAGTTATTTTTTTCCGAAACATAACTCAGGTCCCAGGTTGGAGAGGGAGGCCTTCTGGGAGGTCTGATATTAGAAACAACTATGAGGAATTGTTTAATCAAAGGATGGGAGAACAGGGGCTGTTCTGTATCAAAATGAGCTGAAATGGCTGAGGTGTGGATTTTAATAGAGGTGAAAGAGAGGCCACTATTAAGTAGCTCCGCTAGGTAGTTCAGGATAAGAGGGATGGAAGGTACTGAGGTACCCCCCCCCCCCCCCCCCGGACTGGCTCCAGGAGCAGACAAGAGCAGAATCTTTTCCATTTTAAAACAAAAAGTCTCCGGCACAATAAAGGTTCTCCTTGTATCAGTGAAGGCAGGCAGACCACTCGATGAAAAACCAAACACTTTTATTCCATAAATTCACATCAACGGACAAAGACACAAAACAGAAGCAGAGGTCGATTAAGCGCTTTCGTCTCCTATTACGGAGACTTCATCAGAATAACCTTTTCATCTCGACCATTAGTTTTATGTATTCGTTAATTTTCATTAATTGGCAATCATTAAATTAGCGCCATTTCTTTTAAAGCCAAAACACCACATAAAACACTGAGTTTTACTATTTAGGAATGTCGGATCATTTAAAAAGCACCATATTAAATATTAAATGTCTAAATGATATATAGAAGACATTCCTAATACTAAACAAACAATAACATATTGGAATTTTGAAAAATATTAAAAATCACAGTGTGTTGTTTAAAGGAAGCTTACATTATTATAAAAAATATATACATCCTACATTGTATTGTTGAAGTGTTTGTATTCTAATATATGTATTCTTGTATGTGTTCTTAAAACACCTTTTTTCTAAGGACCTATTGCTAAAACTAAAATTCCAGAATTTCATGCTAATAAAACCAAACATAGGTCTGTCAAAGCAGTGTACATTCAAACATAAATCTGTCAAAACAGTATAAACAGTCTAAAACTCCCCCTAAATCAAATAATACCAGGTGTACCTTAAAGGGCATACTTAATAAATAACTTGTTAAGTGTACTTAATAAAAATGCACTTTATGAAAATGCATTGTGTAAAAATATACTTTGAAGATGAGCATATAAGAGTCCATTTATATAGCTAAAACAAAAACATAAGTGCATAGAAAGCCCTATAACCCCACTAAAAAGGAGTGAATGAATACTTATGCTAGCTTATTGTCACCATACCATTTGAAACAAATGTAACCAGTTAATTCAATGCATCTGCATAAATATATGTATAAATATAAATAAATCCACATAAATAAATATTCAATATAAATAGATAAATAAATAAATATCATATATAAATATTATGTAATAAATATCAAATAAATATTAAATATTAAATATTAAATAATAAGCCATAAAAATTATTAAATTAGATTATTAATTTATTAAATTTTTGAATTAGATTATAGTTATTAACCATTACTCAATGTTTTATTATTTTAGGGTCTGCGGCCAATATTTTAAGTGCTGGGACAATAGAGATGTGGTCGTTTAAACCTTTATCACTACATGCATCTAATTTTAACTGCCAGATCATTTCTCTATATTCTACCTTGAATTCTATTCTTGCCCTAGAGAAATGGGTTCGAATAGACTTGGGGGGGGAGGGTTCCCCCATGCAAACTGTAGCAGAAATGGATACAGTGTGATATCCGTTTGGAAATGGGCTTCCCCTCTGCCCTGGGACAAAGCTGACAAGCAGTTGGTCTGTTTCCCTGCAGGGTTTAGTATGGTCCATATACTATCTGAGATGTCAGTGCACGTCTAGTGAGTGCAGAATTCTTTCCCCCTTGTTTTGAGGGTTAGGAAGGAAGGTAGGTAGGTAGATATATGGCCTGGTTGAGAGTTACATTAGATACCACCCTGGGCATAAAGTAGGGATTAGTCCTCAGGGAGACCCTGTCTGCATGGAAGATGATGAAGGGCTCAATGGCCATCAGTGCCTGAAGTTTTGAAACCAGTCTGGGTGAGGTGATAGCTAGGAGAAAAGCAGTCTTCCAGGAGAAGCACCTTAGTTCTGCTGAAGCAGCAGGTTCGAAGGGTGGTAAAGTTATTTTTTTCCGAAACATAACTCAGGTCCCAGGTTGGAGAGGGAGGCCTTCTGGGAGGTCTGATATTAGAAACAACTATGAGGAATTGTTTAATCAAAGGATGGGAAAACAGGGGCTGTTCTGTATCAAAATGAGCTGAAATGGCTGAGGTGTGGATTTTAATAGAGGTGAAAGAGAGGCCACTATTAAGTAGCTCCGCTAGGTAGTTCAGGATAAGAGGGATGGAAGGTAGTGAGGTACCCCCCCCCCCCCCGGACTGGCTCCAGGAGCAGACAGGAGCAGAATCTTTTCCATTTTCCTGTGTAAGATTTTCTGGTGCTGGGCCTTCTGGCCTCTGTGAAAACGTCTAGGACCTGTTTGCTTTATAGGGGCCCCTTGTTTGCCTTTAGAGTATTAGCCATGCTGATAGTTTGAGAGTCTGCAAGTCAGGGTGCAACACTCCCCCCCCCCACCTGAGTTAAGAGGTCTGAGATCAGGGTAAGCTGCCTGGGAGGCTGTAAGATCAGGCAACGCAGTAAGGGGTACCAATGTTTTCTGGGCCAGTCTGGAGCAATGAGATGGCCCTTGGTCTCTCCTCCCTTATTTTGATCAGTACTTTGGGAATAAGAGGCAGAGGAGGGAATGCGTACAGAAAGATGATGTTCCAGGGGAAGATCAAGGCATCCACCTTCCACGTTAGGTGGTGATACTCCCTGGTGCAGAATTTTTTCAGCTGATGGTTGAAATGTGAAGCAGAGATCCACCTATGGAGTCCCCCATGCCTGAGTGATTTGTAAAAAGATTTTTCTGTGGAGCTACCTTTAGTGGGGGGTCCAGTAAGTTTCTGCTTAAGTGGTCTGTCAGGGTGTTGTTGATCCCTGGTAGGTATTGGGCTATCAGGTGTAGTCCCATGGAAGCGGCTGTCAGCCAGAGGTTCATGGCTAGCCTGCGCAAAGGGTAAGATTGGGTCCCTCCCTATTTGTTGATGTACCACATTACTGTGGTGTTGTCTGTTTTGATAAGGAGAACCCCTGGCTTGAGAAGGGGTTTGAGGATGTCAGAGCCTTTTGTACTGCCTTCATTTCCTTCTGGTTGATGTGTAAGGGGAGTGCTGGCCATCCGAAAGACCTTGGATGCACCTGCCTTCTAGGTGAGAGCCCCAAGCTATGTCTGAGGCGTCGGTGGTAATGGTCTGCCCGGTTGGGCGGAAGGTGAAGGAAAGACCCTTGTTCTGGGCACAGGCCACTGCCCACCAGAGAAACTCAGCCCTTATACAGGGGATCAGAGGTAGAGAGGTCTCTAGAGGTTGAGTGCGCTAACACCAAAGGTTCTTTAGGTACCACTGAAGTTTTCTCATGTGAAGCATGGCCAGAGGAATTAGAAGGATGCAAGATGCCATGTACCCAAGGTTTGCAGGAAAGTACAGTTGTGTACACTTACCATAAATGTAGATGTTCGAGTGTATTCACTGTTGCAGTCATCACATTTGGGTTATCCCTGCCAGGGTAGCCCTCAGCCGGCCCGAATAGCAGAGGCTTAGTATTTCTGCGTCACTTGCTGTCACTTCAGGACTGATGTCAGGTCGTCAGTAGTATAAAGTAAGGCAGCCGATGCCATTACATCAGTTTTTCTTGCCCTAACCTGTTAGGAGCCCCCAAATAGGAGCCAGGTTCTGGTGGAAGAACCCCACCAGTAGAAAGTAAATATCAATATGTCCCTTGTATGGAAAGGGAAGAAAGGGGGGGTGGAAGGAGGGAAACCAGGACTGCAATAGTGAATACACTCAAACATCTGTATTTATGGTAAGTGTACACAACTGTACTATGTTCTTCATGTTTCACTGTTGCAGTCATCACTTTTGGGTTGATTCCCAAAGCTGAGGAAATGGGTGGAGGCAGTCAAGGAAACTAGGGGCTGGCTAGGATGCCCTGCAAGACTGCAGAGGCATAACCTGCCCTGGATTTGGAGAATAGAGGCAGGTGGTAATGCTTGGTAAAAGTGTGAACAGACGTCCCGGTGGCAGCCTCCAGGATGTCCCTGGTGGGGACTCCTCTGAGGAAAGCTGCAAAGGTGGAGGCTGCTCTGGTGGAGTGAGTCCTGACCGCCTTGGAGGGAGGCTTTCTATGTTGTTTGTAGCAGAAATGGATGCAGTGTGCTATCCATTTGGAAATGGTTTGTTTGGTGATGGCTTTGCCTTCTGCCCCTGTAGCAAAGCTAACCACCAATTCATCAGACTTTCTGGATTTCGTCCTGTCTAGACAGAATCTGAGCTCTCTGTGCACATCTAGAGAGTGCAGGATGCTTTCCTCCTTGTTCTGGGGATTAGCAAAAAAGGTGGGCAAATTAATGGATTGGTTGAGAGCCACACTGGACACCACCTTGGGCATGAAGGATGAGTTAATTCTGAGGGATACCCTGTCAGCATGGAAGATGGTGAAGGGTTCCACAGCCATGAGCGCTTGGAGCTCAGAGACTCTTTTGGCTGAAGTGATGGCCAGAAGGAAAGCTGTCTTCCAGGAGAGAAATTTTAGCTCTGCAGAAGAAGCTGGTTCGAAAGGGGGCAGGGTGAACTTTTCCAACACAAAGTTAAGGTCCCAAGCTGGGGTTGGTGCTCTTCTGAGGGCTTCAAGTTGCTACCCTCTCTTAAGCACTGTTTGATCAAAGGGTGTGAGAACAGGGGCTGCTCAGTGGGGAAAAGAGCACAGATAGCAGAGGCATGAATTTTTTATAGAGGAGAAAGAGGGCCACTGTGTAGTATGTCAGCTAATTAATCCAGGATGAGAGAGGGATGGCTGTGCCATATTGGCTCCCTTAGTCTGGATCCAGGTGCAGAACCTTTTCCATTTGTCAGCATAAGACTTTCTAGTGCTAGGGCGTCTGGCCTCACATATAACATCTAGAACCTGTTTACAGAGGTTGGCAGATTGATCCGGGGTTAGGGAACAAGCTAAGTTGCCAAAAGTACAGTTTTGTACCTACCATAAATGTAGATGTTCGAGTGTTCACACTGCTGCAGTCATTACACTTGGGTTATCCTGCCGTCAGGCGGTCCCGCATCGGCCAGAGTTCCAAAATCTTGGTCCGGCGTCGGCTGCTGTTGCTTCTTCCCTGACGTCAGTGCGCCAGGGGTATATAAGATGCATCCGACGCCATTTTCTTCAGTTTTTCTTGCCCCAGATGTCAGGTGCCCCCAAGTAGGTAGGCAATACACATTGCCAATAAAAACATATATATGAAATAAAAACAATACCTTCAGTTACAAGCAAATACACCACAAAGGCTGTATAGGATAGAAAGGTATAGATAAGTCCAGCTAGGACAGAGGGGATGGAGGGAGGGTAACCTGGACTGCAGCAGTGTGAACACTCGAACATCTACATTTATGGTAGGTACAAAACTGTACTATGTTCACCGTGTTACACTGCTGCAGTCATTACACTTGGGTAGAATCCCAAAGCTAAGGTTGGGTGGCTGGTCTGTAAAGAGTTAGGATTGGCTATGATGACCTGCAGAACTGCAGTGGCAAATCCTGCTCTGGATTTAGAGTCAAGAGGAAAGTGGTAATGCTTGGTAAAGGTATGCACTGAACTCCAAGTTGCAGCCTCCAAAATTTCCTTGGTAGGTACTCCTCTGAGAAAGGCTGTTGAAGTGGCTGTTGCCCTGGTGGAATGTGGCCTAATGTTATTAGGGACTGATTTTCCATGCTGTGTGTAGCAGTAACGAATACAGTGTCCTATCCATTTGGAGATAGTCTGCTTTGAGATAGCCTTGCCCTGTGATCCTGCAGCATATGCTACAAACAGTTGCTCAGTTTTCCTGAAAGCTTTTGTTTTGTCAAAGTAGAAGCGTAGCTGCCTTGTGTATGTCCAAAGAGTGTAGAAGTTTCTCCCCCTTATTCTGGGGGTTTGGATGAAAAGTTGGCAAATGGATGGTTTAGTTAAGAGCCACAATAGATACCACCTTTGGCATAAAGGTAGGGTTTGTCCTTAAAGAAACCCTATCCTGATGAAAAATTATAAAAGGTTTCACTGCCATTAATGCCTGTAGCTCTGAGACTCTTGGTGCTGAAGTTACTGCCAGAAGCAGAGCTGTTTTTTTCATGATAAAAATTTTAGATTGGCTGTATTGGCTGGCTCAAAAGGTGGCAGGGTCAGTTTTTCCAAGACGAAATTGAGGTCCCAAGTTGGTGTTGGTGCTCTCCGGGGCGGTCTTACATTTTTAGCCCCTCTGAGGTACTGCTTTAGCAAGGGATGAGAGAATAAAGGAGGATCCGTGTTGTAATGTGCTGAAATGGCAGAGGCGTGGATCTTAATTGATGAGAAGGATAGGCCTTTGTCCAGCATCTCAGTTAAGTACTGTAAAATCTGAGGAATGTTTGGGACAAGGGGGTCAAGGCTTTGAGCCTGGTTCCAGGCGCAGAATCTCTTCCATTTTTCTGAGTAAGCTTTCCTGGTGCTAGGCCTCCTGGCCTCCAAAATGACATCCATAACAGCTTTAGAGAGAGGTGTTGCCCGTTTGACTAATGAATCTGCCCATACAGCCAGGTTTAGGGTTTTGAGCTGACTGTGCAGGATCTGATTGTTTTGTTGAGTCAGAAGGTGTGGAATTTGAGGCAAAATCCATAGTGGGCCTTGAGTTAAGTTCTTTAAGATTGGGTACCAGTGCTGGCGTGGCCAGTCTGGAGCAATAAGGATCATCTGTGGTTTTCTTGTCTGGCTTTGAGGAGAACCTTTGAAAGGAGAGGCAGTGGTGGGAAGGCAAACTTTTAGGTTTTTCAGCTGAATGAGAGAGCATCCACTTTCCATGCTTGTGTGTGGTAAGTCCTTGTGCAGAATTTTTGTAGTTGGCAATTCAGTGGGGAGGCAAAGAGATCTATGTCTGGGCATCCCCATTTTTGCATTACCATGCTGAAGACTTGTGGATTCAATTTCCATTCGTGAGTGTCCATAATATTTCTGCTTAGATCGCCTGCCAGAGTATTTTTCTTTCCTGGCAGGAATTGTGCTTACAGATGAACTTGATACGTTAGAGCTGTGTTCCACAAGGTCATGGCTTGCCTGCATAGGGGATAAGAATGAGTGCCCCTTGCTTGTTTATGTACCACATTACTGTGGTGTTGTCTGTCTTTAATAATAGTTGTCCTGGATGCAGAAGGTACTTGAAAGCTGTTAGGGCATTTTGAACAGCCAACATCTCTTTTTGATTGATGTGAAGATGCATTTGGTCTGTGGTCCACTTGCCCTGAATGCATTTTCCTGCCATGTGTGCTCCCCAGGCGTAATCCGAAGCATCTGTTGTTAGAGTCTGCCTGGCTGTGGGTAGAGTAAAAGGCTGACCCTTGTTTAGGTGACATGCCTGTGCCCACCATCGAAACTCCTGTTGTAGGCAGGGAATCATTGGTATTACTGCTTCTAAACTGTGAGTGTTGAGTCCAAACACTTTTTAGGTACCACTGTAATTTCCTCATATGCAGTCTGGCATATGGTATTAGTAGTATGCAGGATGCCATGAATCCCAGGGCCTGCAGAATTTTTCTTGCAGGGAGATGGGACTTTTTTGCCAGTAATTGAAAATATTGAGTTAGTTGAACTTGTCTGGCGTGAGATAAGCCATCTGGGCCGTTGTATTTAAGCTGGCACCCAGGAATATAATGTGTTGTGAGGGCACTAGTTTTGGCTTCTTTTCATTTACTGTGTACCCTAGAGAAATTAGCAACCTTTTTACAAACGCCAGGTACTTTAGAAGAATGTCCTTTGTCTCTGCTTGAATGAGGCAGTCATCCAGGTATGGATATATTTGAATTCCTTTTTGTCTGCAAAATGCAATTACTGGTGCCAGGCACTTTGTAAAGACCCTAGGCGCAATAGATAAGCCAAAGGGCAGTGCAGAGAATTGGTAGAGCATTGTACCAGCTTTGAATCTGAGGTAACTTCTGCAATTTTGTCTGATAAGGACATGCAGGTATGTCTCTGACGTCCAGAGTAACAAACCAAGCATTCTTGCCCAGCATGGGTAGAAGCTGCTGTAGTGTCAATATTTTGAATTTAGGAATATCCAGCTAAGTATTTAGAGTTGAAAGGTCTAGAATGGGTCTCCAGGCCTTGTCCTTTCTGGGGACCAGGAAGAGTCTTGAGTAAAATCCTTGTCCTTGTTCCTGTTGTGGTACTTTTTGAATAGCTCTCATGTCCATGAGGGCTGAAATTTGTTTTTGTGCCTCTGCGCATTGATTTTGTGGGAGGTCTGGCATTCCTTTTAGCCTTGGTAAAGTGTGAAAGTGGAACCTGTAACCTTGAGACACAATATTCAGAACCCATTGGTCTTGGGGATTGTTTGCCAGTTTTGAGAAAAAAGTGCTAGTTTTCCCCCTAAGGGTGCTGCCAAAAGGGAAGTGCTTGGCGTACGAAGGGGGAAGTCATTGGGACTGTTTCCTGTAAGGTGAGACTTGTCCTCACCTCCTTTTGGGGTTGAGGTGCCCCACTGTCGTCTGTTAGAGCCTTGGGGTTGAGATCTGCCTCTTGGGCATCTGTATCTGCCTCTCTGTGGCCTGTCTGACACTGGAAAGGAACAATTCTTTGTTGGCCAATTTCTGCTAAATCGAGGTGGCTGTACCTGTAAGAAATCCTTGACTGTTTGCATAGATTTAGCTTTATCCTCCATTTTCTTTAACACCTCTTCTGCCTTAACACCAAACAAGGTATCATGTTGTAAAGGAGCATCCAATAATTTTGCCTTAACATGATCAGGTAAACTCTGTTCTTTTAACCAAGCATGTCTTCGAATCACAGAACCTGTAACTGCAGCTCTACAAGAGGCCTCTAAAGAATCAAAACCACATTGCAGAGTATGTTTTCCCACCTGTTCAACTGCATGCAATAAATCCTGCTTTTCTTTACAGTCGGGAGCTTCTGAGCTAGCAAGCATTTTCTGTTTTAACTGAGCCATTAAATATTGTTGGTACTTAAGCATGTGAAACTGGCAATTTAAAGCCCTTACTGCTAAAGTTGCAGAAGTGTAAACTTTCTTCCCCCATCTATCCAAAGCTCTATAATCTCTGTTAGAGGGTACTGGATTTTTTGCAATGGAAGCCTTAATCCCTTTTGGACCCTGGGAAATAGTTTCTGGATCAGCAGAAGGGTTTTTATAAAGAAACTTGTGAGAGTCAGGGACTCTAATACCTATTTGGCTTGGCTGGTGCAGGGGGCAAAGAATCAGGAGATAAGCTGGATTCAGAGAACACATCATCCACAATATCTAGCACAGGTGGAACAGCCAGCGGCTTGTGCTGAGACAATAAAAGGAAATCCCTGTTCTTGGATTCTGAATAATGCTGACTTTCCCAATGGAAATGCTCCCTCATGGTATGTAAAGTTTCCCCAGAAGAATAATCCTCAGGAGGAGAGGCTGAAGGGATAGATTCTTCAGCATCAGAGTCCTCATAGGGGGGTAGAGAGTATCCCTGGTCTGAAGAGGAATCAGAGGAAATGGAAACCTGATCAGAGGAACCATAATCTGTATCCTGCCTAGGCCTTTTCTCAGGAGGGGGATGGGAATCCCTGATTAGAGTAATGAGGTCTTCGGCCATTTTAAGCATCTGTTTCTTAGGCATGGAGGACTGTCCAGGAGAATGCTGTACTTGCTTCTTTGTCTTTAATGGTAATTTTGTCTTGGCTGTTGCTTTAATGGTAAGTTGTGAAGGTCTGAAAACACCCTCAGAAGCCGATGCCTGCTCAGCGGCTCCGGACCCATCTGAGGGATTAGTTTCCGTAGGCCCAATACCTTGAGTTTTCAGAGGCCTAGTTATCTCCACGTGGGAGTCGGAGGCGGCCTGTGGCTCTGAGGTAGCGGGTGTCAGGGGTTGGGAAAGTGCCTCACTGAGAACCGGCGAACCGGCAACTGGCCTAGAAGAGGTTTTGTTGTCGGTTTTGGACCTTGGATACCTGTCTTTATCCTTGTCTTTGCGTTTTTTTGGAATTGCGGTCATCGGCTGATCCGACGGCATAGTATAATTGAACCTTCGGCCAAAGTAGTGCAAAGCAAAATCAAAACATCATTTTATAGTGCATTTGTTAAATCTAGCACAAAACCGACAACTAGTGACGTCGTGATCAGGGCCTAGGCATGGAATACAGTAAGAGTGGAAGTCCTTATGAGGTATTCCCACAAGAAATACAATTAACTTTTTCTGACATTGGTCTGAGGCAAGAAAAAAGTGTCCCCAACGGGGTACTTAGCTTTATTGAAGACTTCGGATCTGAAATTCAACTTCAAAAATCTCAGGAGTCGGCTGACCGGCACTTGCGAACTGTTTCTACTTCGGGCACCGCACGGCAAGAAAGACTGAAGAAAATGGTGTCGGATGCATCTTATATACCCCTGGCACACTGACGTCAGGGAAGAAGCGACAGCAACTGATGCTGGACCTTTGGAACTCTGGCCAACTGTGGGACCGCCTAACGGCAGGATAACCCAAGTGTAATGACTGCAGCAGTGTAACACGATGAACATCTGAGTGTTTGCAATTGGGGATGCATGAATTCTCCTTCCCTGTGGGTCAGGAGGTTTGGAATCTGAGGAAGATGCCATGGTGGCAGTGGGGACAGGCTGCGCAGCAAGGGGTATCAGTGCTGGCGAGGCCAGTCTGGAGCTACAAGAATTGTCCTTGGTTTTTCCTCCTTTATTTTGAGCAGTACCATGGGGAGGAGAGGCAGTGGATTAAAGACAAAGACCGATAAATTGACCCAGGGGAAGGACAAGGCATCTACATTCCAAGCCATGCAGTGATGATCCCTGGTGCAAATTTGCTGAGCTGATGGTTGGTGTGGGAGGCAAACAGGTCAACCTTTGGGGTGCCCCATTTCTGAGTTATTAGGGTGAAGGTTCTTCTGTTGAGCTGCCACTCGTGTGGGTCCAGAAGATATCTGCTTAATTGGTCTGCCAGAGAGTTGAGAGAACCTGGCAGGAATTGTGCTAACAGGTGCAGTTGCATGGCAGAGGCTGTGTGCCAAAGGGTCATGGCCAGCCTGCACAGAGGGTATGAGTGAGTCCCACCCTGCTTGTTGGTATACCACATCACAGTAGTGGTGTCGGTTTTGATCAGGAGAGCCCCTGGGGAGAGAAGAGGCTTGAAAGCTATCAAGGTGTGCTGGACAGCCATCATCTCTTTGGTTGATGTGCAGAGGGATTTGCTGCGGGCTCCATTGGCCCTCTATGCACCTGACGTCCTGGTGTGCACCCCAAGCATAGTCTGATGCATCTGTGGTGAAGGTCTGGGTGGCAGGGGGTGGTGAGAAAGGTAGTCCCTTGTTGTGGGAGCATGCTGTTACCCACCAAAGAAAATCTTTTCTGAGGCAAGGAATTATAGGTACAAGAGTCTCCAGGTGTTGAGAGTGTTGATACCAAAGGCTTTTTAGGTATAACTGAAGTTTCCTCATATGCAGTCTGGCATATGAAAAGAGTAGTATACAAGATGCCATGAACCCTAGAGCTTGTAGGCTCTTCCTTCCAGATAACTGGGGTCTGGTAGCTAGTTGAGAGAAGTAGGCTGTCAGGAAAATTTGTTTTTCTGGTGTACGGAATGCCATCTGGGATGCTGTATCCAGGCTTGTTCCCAGGAAGATAATCCTTTGGATGGGCACCTGTTTGGATTTCTTTTCATTGATTACGCACCCTAGGGAGGTTAGTAGGGTCTTTACAAAAGATCAGATGCTTGAGCAGCTTTTCCAAGCTGTCTGGCTGAATAAGGCAGTCGTCTAAGTTTGGGTAGATCTGGATATTCTTTTGTCTGCAAAAGGCAATGGCCGGAGCCAGACATTTTGTGAAAACTCTGGGAGCAGTAGATAAGCCAAAGGGAAGTGCAGAGAACTGAAAGTGTTGAGGTCCTGCCCTGAAATGGAGATATTTCCAGATTGATTCCCTGATAGGAATGTGGAGGTAGGCCTCTTTTAGATCTAGGGTGGCTAGCCAAGCGTCCTTGGAAAGCAAGGGTAGCAGCTGCTGGAGGGTTAGCATTTTGAATTTTGGGATCACCAGGAAGGTGTTTAGAATGGATAAATCCAGGATGGGGCACCAGGGGCCCTCTTTTCTGGGCACCAGATAAAGTCTGGAATAGAAACCTTGGCCTATCTGTTCTGCAGGAACATGCTCTACTGTCCTTATAGAAAGCAGGGAATGGATTTGCTTTTGAGCCTCTGCCCACTGGTTTGGAGGTAGATCTGGGAATCCTTTTGGGGTTGAAAGGGTGTGGAAGGAAAATTTGTATCCCTGAGACACTATGTTGAGAACCCAGTTGTCGCTGGTAATGGTGGCACAGGTGCTTGCGTGAAAGGATAGTTTTCCTCCTACTGGTAAGTGAAGGTGGGCAGAGGGAGGGGGTGGGGGAGGTGAGTCATTGTGAGTTCTTACCATAAGGGGGTGGCTTAGATCTCCCTGGTTTTGAAGTGGAGGCAGTCCACTGCTTAGACCTCTGCATTCCCTGTGGCTGCTGTCTGGTGGGTCTGGTTCCCCGGGACCTGGGCTGGACTGGCTTAGTGGGAGCAGGAAAGGACCAGTGCTTGATGGGACAATGCCTGCTGAACCTGGGTGGCTGGACCTGTAATAAATATTTAACTGTCTGTATAGATTTTGTTTTTTCTTCCTTCTTTTTTAAGACCTCCTCTGTCTTAGTGCCAAATAAGTTGTCTTTGTGCAAGGGAGCATCCAACAATTTAGATTTGACATGGTCTGGCAGGGTCTGTTCCTTAAGCCATGCATGCCTTCTAATTACAAATCCAGTGACTGCTGCCCTGCAAGAAGCTTCTAGGGCGTCAAAACTACAGTGCAAGGTGTGTTTAGTTACTTGACTTGCAGAATGCATGAACTCTTAACTTTTTAGATTCTGCACAAGCAGGAAAGGAAGACATTTTTTGTTTCAGGAGTTCCAGGGTATGCTGCTGAAATTTTAGCATACGGAACTGACAATTTAGTGCCCTGATAGGAAGTGTAGCCGAGGTGTATACTTTTTTTACCCCATCTGTCCAGTGCTTGGGAATCCCTATCTGAGGGGGTTGGGTTCTTAGCAGAGGTTGCTTTAATACCTTTAGGCCCTTGAAAAATTACCTCAGGGTCAGCAGTAGGATTTTTGAAAAGAAATCTGTGTGAGTCAGGGACTCTATAGTACCAATCTGGTTTTCTGGGTGCAGGAGGGAGGGTGTCAGGAGTCGAGCTGAATTCCAGGAAAACATTCTCCACAACAGAGAGGACTGGGGGGATGGCCAAGGGTCTGTGCTGTGGAAGATCTAAGAATTCCCTGAGTCTCTTTTTAGACAGAGGGTAATACTGACTCTCCCATTGGAAATGCTCCCTTAAGGTATGAAGGATTTCCCCAAAGGAAAAATCCTCTGGTGGAGAGGCTGAAGGGATGGAATCCTCTGCATCAGAATCCTCATAAGTACAGAGGGGTTGCATGTCTTCATATTCAGATGCAACAGAGTCATCTGATTCTTGTTCAGACAAAACTACAGGGGACAGATCTCTTTTCCTTTTGGAGGGGGTAGCTTGGCTTCCCCTGATCAGCATGATAAGGTTTTCCACCATTTTAAGCATTTGAGAGTGAGGCAAGAAAGCAGGTGCCTGAGATTGGGTCATTAGTTTCTTGGGTGTGGTTCATACCCTGGGCCTAAGAAACTCGGTTGTTTTTGAAAGAATGGTAGATGCAAAAGAAGATGTAGGTTTGTGTTGAGAATCGGTAGTGCGAAGGACTTCCTTGGAAGCCGGTGCCTGCTCAACAGCTCCGGACCCATCCACGGTAGAGACGAGAGCAGGATTCTTAGTCGAAGAAGAGTTGTGCGGCATACCGGACTCCAAAAGGGTCTCGGTAGCGGGCATCAGGGGCTACAAAAGCGCCTCACTGAGGACTGGAGAACTGACGACTAGCTTAACGGAAGCGTTGTCGGTAAGTTTGGACCTGTGTAGTCTGTCTCTGTCTTTATCTTTACATTTTTTCAGAAGATTTGCTGTTGGATGGCTTACAGAAGAATTGTAAGTGAAAATATCTAGCTACAATAAGGGCCCAACGACGGATAGTTCTAGCGTTGAACAAAGCACAGAAGTGACAACAGGGGATGTTGTGGTTTGGGCCTAAACAAGTGATGCAGTATGAATGGAAGTCTCAATGTGGTATTTGCTTTCCACAGGCGAGACAATTAACTTTTTCTGAAATCAGTTAGTGCAAGAAAAAAGGATCCCCAATGGAGTACTTAGCTTTAGAAGACTTCAACTTCAATTCGGTAGACGAAACTCAGGTAGCAGCCGACTGGCACTCGTGCGAACTGCTTCTGCTTCGGGCTCCATGGCAAGAAAGACTGATGTAATGGCATCGGCTGCCTTACTTTATACTACTGATGACCTGACGTCAGTCCTGAAGCAACACCAACCGACACAGAAATACTAAGCCTCTGGTATTCGGGCCAGCCAAGGGCTACCCTGGCAGGGATAACCCAAATGTGATGGCTGCAACAGTGAAACACAAAAAAAATCTTCCTCACAGTGAGGTGGCTTCTGGAAGCCAGCTGGGTAAAACAGAGAGGCAGGAAGCTCTGGTTTTCTGGGTATAGGAAGGCCATTTGGGATGCTGTGTCCAGCAGTGCTCCCAAGAAAATTATCTTCCTGGAGGGTGTTTGTCTCTTCTCATTGATGGTGTACTCTAAGGAGGTTAGGAGGGTCTTGACAAAGAGGAGGTCCCCGAGAAGCTTTTCTTTGCAATCTGCCTGAATGAGGCAGTCATCCAGAGAAAGGTACATTTGTATATTTTTCTGTCTGCAAAAGGCTATGGCCAGGGCTAAGCATTTGGTGAATACCCTGGGAGCAGTAAATAAGCCAAAGGGTAGCGCACAGAACTGAAAGTGTTGTGAGCCCGCCCTGAAGTGAGGAATTTCCTGCAAGATTCTCTTATGCGGATGTGGAGGTAGGCATCTTTTAAATCCAGGGTAACCAACCAGGCATTTTTTGTCAGCATAGGCAGCATCTGCTGCAAGGTTAGCATTTTGAATTTGGGGACCACCATAAAGGTGTTCAGAATGGATAAATCCAGGATGGGGTGCCATGTGCCCTCTTTTCTGGGAACAAGGAATAGTCTGGAATAAAAGCCTTTGCCTGTTTGATCTGTGAGGACAGATTCTACTGCCCCTCGGGATATTAGAGTTTGGACTTGTTTCAATGCCTCTGCCCACTGATTTGGAAGAAGTATGGGTACCCTCTTGGAACTGGGAGTTCGTTGAAGGAGAATTTGTATTCCTGTAAGATGATCTTTAAGATCCACGGGTTCTTTGTTACAGAAAGCCAATTTTCTTTGCAGAGGGAGAGCCTTCCTCCTAGTTTTCGGTGAGTGAAAAGAGGGCAGAGGGGGAGAGGGAGTCATTGAGAGGTTTTGCTATAGAGGGATGGCTTAGAACTCCCTGCCTTTGAAGTGAAAGTGGTCTACTGTTTGGTTCTCTGCTGTCCCTGGGATAGGAGTCTGGGTGGTCTGTCCCTGTGGGACTTACCTTGCCCCTGTCTGCTAGGTGCAGGAAAGGATCAGTGTTTTGAGGGAAAATTCCTGCTGAACCTAGGAGGTTGTACCTGAAGGAAATCTTTTACTGTTTGCATAGATTTTACTTTGTCTTCCATCTTTTTAAGCACCTCTTCTGCTTTTACTCCAAACAAGCGATCCTTCTTCAAGGGTGCATCAAGTAATTTAGATCTGACATGATCAGGGAGAGGTTGTTCCTTCAACCATCCATGTCTCCTAATAACAGATCCCGTCACTGCTGCCCTGCTTGAGGCTTCTAGGGCGTCATATCCACAGTGTACTGAGTGTTTAGCCACTTGACAAGTAGAGTGCAGTAAATCTGCTAACTCTTTCGAATTGGCACAATCAGGAAAGTTTGAAATCTTTTGTTTTAATAGTTCCAAAGTGTGTTGTTGATATTTTAACATGTGGAACTGACAGTTGAGTGCTCCGATAGCTAAGTTTGCAGAGGTGTATACTGTTTTACCCCATCTGTCCAGAGCTCTGGAGTCCTTGTCAGAAGGAGTAGGATTCTTTACAGAACTTGCCTTCGCTCCTTTTGGTCCCTGTGTAATGACCTCCGGGTCTGCAGCAGGATCTCTGTACAGGTATTTGTGAGAATCTGGTACTCTGTAATACCTGCCAGGTTTTCTGGGAGCAGGTGGGATGGCATCAGGAGTTAAGCTGGACTCATGGAAGACATCATAAACCACCTCTGAGATAGGAGGGATGGTCAAGTGTCTGTGTTAGGGTAGGTCTAGAAACTCTTAGTCTTTTCTAAGACTGAAGGAAGTCCTGGGATTCCCAGTGGAAATGTTCCCTGAGGGTGTGAAGGGTTTCCCCAAAGGAAAGACCTTGTGGTGGGGAGGCAGAAAGAATGGATTTCTCTGCATCTGAATCCTCATAAGCAGTATGAGGTTGTTGTTCCTCTTCAAAATCTGGATAATCAGACTCCTCAGAATCCTGTTCTGTCAGTATTTCAGGGTAAGGATCTCTTTTCCTTTTAAAAGGTGCAGCCTGACGATGGGTGATAAGATCCTCCGCCATTTTAAGCATTTGAGCCTGGGGTGGTGGAGCAGGAATAAAATAGTGGCTAGAGGTAGTTTTCCTAGGAGTGGCCTTGCCTCTAGGCCTAAGAGTATCCATCGGTCTGACAGAAATGGTAGTCGGAGAAGACATCCTTTTTTGTCTAGATTCTGTAGTGCGAAAAACCTCCTCGGAAGCTGGTGCCTGCGTCATGGCTCCAGACCCGACCAAGGCAGAGACAACCAAAGGCTCGGAAGACAAAGAAGATTTGAAAGATGCCTGCAAAGATATTGAATTGGGCATCAGGGGCTGCACAAGCATCTCACTGAATCCCGGAGAAGTGACGACCTGCTTAGCAGTAGAGTCATCAGAAGGCTTAGCCTTGTGTGGTCTGTCTCTATCTTTATCCTTATGTTTTTTCAGAATGTCTATGGATTGTTGTCTGATGGATGCCATTTTGGAATGCAAAGACAGAAGACAAAAATACCTGGCTACAAAAAGAGCTCTACGATGAATGGTTCTCACGTTAAAGAGGGCACAGAACCAGCAATGGGGGACGTCGTGGTCTGGGCCTAAACAAGTGATGCAGTATGAATGGAAGTCTCAGTGTGGTATTTGCTTTCCACAGGCAAGACAATTGTTAACTTTTTCAGACATCGGTTAGTGCAAGAAAAAAGGATCCCCAATGGGGTACTTAGCTTTAGACATTTTCAGCTGTAGTTCAAACTCTGGTAGCGACCAACCAGCACACTTGCAAACGGCTTCTGCTATGGCCTCCACGGCAAGAAAGACTGATGCAATGGCGTCGTCTGCCTTCCTTTATAACACTGATGACCTGACATCAGGCAACAAATGACAGCAGCCAATGCAGAAAAACATTTGACTCTGGTATTCTGGCCAGCCGAGGGCTACCACAGCAGGGATAACCCACAGGTGATGACTGCAACAGTGAAACACGAAGAACATCTGTGTAGTTACTGAGACATGGTTTAAAGAGGCAGAGAGTACCCCGACAGTACAAGGTTTCAAGTGCCTTCCCCACCTTTTAGACCTGTAGCTGCACAGACAAGGGCTAAAGGTGGAGGTGTCTCAATATAGATCACTAACAAACATACCACTAGGGTGGTCAAACAGGATGACATGCTGGAGTATCTCCATGTGCAGACCACCACAAACAAAATCCCTTACCATATGCTAGCCAGCTATAGGTCACCCTTAATATCCCAGGAAGCTTGCAATGTATATTTGGACCTACTGAAGACATTTACCATCCAACCTAATACCCTACTCATGGGAGACTAATTACTCGTCTACAGTCTGAGAATCCTACACAGCCTCAAATCTACAGGCACAGAGATTCTTGGACTTCGTATGATCACCCTTGACCAAATACTGAATACTCTCACTAGAGGCTCCAACATACCGGACGTTGTGCTCAAAAATATAGGAGAATGTTGCACAACCCTCTCCCCCAACCAATGTCCCGTCCTCCCTGGTAAGGTCCGATTATAAAACTGTCTCCTTTGAAATCAAAACCAACTACATAATCTCATTAAAACCAGTAAAAGGAACTACTTTAAGGCAAATTACCTTTTATTAAGTGATGGTTTGTCAAAATGCAATGCCCCCCAAACCCAGAGAACACAGCAGCCTATGTTGAATTACTCCCAGAAACTCTAAACAGCCATATCAATGACTGCATAGAGGCTGCTGTACCTACTAGAAGAAAGCTCAAGACTAGCCATAGAAACAAACCACCCTTCAGGCATCCCAAATTATGCAATAAAAGGAAACATTTATGACAAGAATCAAGATGGGTAATTCCCATAAAAACAAAAACTCTGTCGAAATAAATAGGCAACTAAAAGGACTAAGTCTAGCAAAGCCAAGTCTGAGGTTAAGACAGCCTCCAAGGTGAAGGATAACCATTGGGCCTACTTCAACTATGTCAGAAACCTCAACAGCAACAGACAGCAATGTGCTGAACTGGTGGTTAATGGTGCCCCATGCACCGAGCCTGGCGATACAGCAAACCTGTTAGCAAACAAATTCAGTTCTAATTCCCCTCCTCCCCTGTCTCACCCACAACCATCCTCCAAGAAATACCCTCAAACATACCCCTCCAACTACAATTAGGGAGCATACACTGGCTGCACTCGCTAAAGCCAAGAACACAATCTCCTTGGGCCCTGATAACATCCCAGGATACCTTCTTGACAATCTAAAATATGTCCCCTGGAGTCACTATTTAACTATAGTCTTAAAACAGGCTTTATGCCATGAGAATGGAGGACAGAGACTCTCGTCTTCCTTCATATGGGAGGACCAACAACAGGCTTTGAAAACAACAGACCCATTAGTTTGACTAGTCTTATTTCCAAAGCCATGGAAAGAATTATTGAATTTATCAGCAAGGGCATAGGAGACCTCCAGACAGAGGATCCATCCCAGTGTGGCTTTGTCAAAGAAAGGTCATGCTTACTGAATCTGGTGAACTTCTTTGAAAAGGTCACCAAGGCAACAGATGAGGGGGAAAATGCTACATACTGCCTACCTAGATCTGGCTAAAGCATTTAATACATCTCATTTGGGTATTGTCAACAAACTTACGGAACAAGGAATAAATCCCTTTGTAACAAACTGGATAGCTAGCTGGGTCACTGACAACTCATAAGGTTAGAATAGGTGACTCCACCTCCACAAAGAGACCGTCACCAGTGGAATTCCCCAGGGCTCTGTGCCAGGCTCCCTCATTTTTGGCATCTACTTCTTGGATGTCAAAGCCAATGTCAAAGGCCCCTGGCTAGCCAAGATCGCAGATCACTGAAAACTGGGAGAAGTCATTGAATCACCCCCCCAAGATGAGAACTCTCTACAGGAATGCTGAGCACAAACAAATGCTTGCTGCCTAAACTCAATATCAAGAAATGAATTCTAGCACCTTTTGGGAAGTTGGCCATCCCAGCTAACTATGTCATCAATAAAACACCACTAAAAGCTGATTCAGTAGGCAGGGATCATGCAGACAGTAACAGAGCCTTTGGCCAACACATGTCCAAGGTAATAAGAAAATCCTTTTATGTTGCTCAACCTTATAACCAAGGGCATGGCAGCTAGGTCCAGACAGCTCATCATACCACTGTACTAGGCCATCATCAAGTCCATCATAGAATATAATGCCCTATTTGGTATGTAACTGACCAGACACATGCAGCAACTGCAATGCCCACAAAGACTCCTTACAAAAAATACAGGGAGTAAACACAATATCCTATGCTGACTGACTGCCTCAAAGGCCTGTCTCTTTACTCAGTATAACACAGACTTCTGAGAGGTGATCTTTGCCTGGCATACAAGGCACCCCTGGACCTTGTTTTGATGAATCTTTTGCACATTCGCAAAACTAACATCATAACTACTAGATTAAAAGACCTAAAACTTTTGACAATAGGACATGTAGAGACAGATATTTTTCTTAGAGAATTCCCATTCTCTGGAACAGGCTTATCCATGGGAAGCGGAGTTCCCCCCATCCCAATTTAAATGCAACTTGGACTAATGGATGGGTAATCGGAAATTCATCCTATATATAAATTAAATTTGTGGGTCACATTTGGGTTGCATGGCTAGGCTGATAAGGGTCTTAGTGGTCATTAGTTTAGTACAGACCTGTGAACCTAGAATATTCAAATAACAATGCCTTTATATTATTGTATATTATTTTTCCTTTATCTATACATTTTTGAACAAGCTCTTGATTACCTTGTTTTTATGAGCTGACATATATGAAATGTAGCAGTCAACGCTGTCCTTCATAATACCCTTCTACAACTGTTCCCAGTCACAATGCTATATTTTATAATGCTTTCTGATGAACTGAAATAGTCATAATAACGTACTAATTGTTGTATGTGTATTTTGGTTCTGTAGTGTTACAGATGAGAATAAAGACATATGGTTCTATAAACTTAAGAAATTTAGATTCATACATTTTTATTATCAAATTAATCCTAAAATGCTGCCCATCCCCAGAAAAGGGTAAAATGATCAATTCAATATGTGCCAACAAGGATAATAAGAAAAAAATATTTAAAACCTTCTTAAGATAATTTTCATTATTTTCATTATCTTGTTGGGGTTTGGCAAAACTTTTAAAGTGTTTACTTCACAGACACAAGGTACAGGGTTTGATTTTCACCTCCGAAAGGGAAACTGACTAGGCTTAAAATGGCCTGTAAGGGCAGCTAGACTAGTACTTACCTATGTCTGAAATATTTTACACTCAGCCCTAATTAGACCAATAATAGAGTACAATGCACTCTTCGGCATGTACCTGACCAGGCATTTGCAAAAGCTGGAGTGGCCACATAGGTTCCTAACTAGTAAAATACAGTGTGTAAATAACATGTCCTATGCAGACTGCCTCACAGCCCTAATCCTGTACTTTGTCTCCTACAGACTTGCTGGGGGGGGGGGGGTCTGTACCTAACCTGTAAGGCACTCTCTGATCCAACCTCGATGGATCTGTTACACATTCACAAAACAAACAGCACTAAAAATATCTGCTCTAAGGATCTAAACTTTGTCTGTGACATAAACAAAACATGTTGGAAGGACAGGTACGTGTCTCAGAGATTACCCCTTCTTGGAACAAATTCCCCATTCATGTGAAGCAGGGCTCTTCCCCAAGCTTATTCAAATGCAATTTGGACCAATGAATGGGATATCACTAACTCATTTGTGTCCCTTATGACAGGAGTAGCTTTGTTGATGCCCTAAGGTGTAGGCATATACCAAAGCCATTCTAGTCCATGGACACTGATAAATGGGAAAACTGGGGCATGAATAGCTTGGCTTAAAAAGGCTCTAGGGCCGTTAGCCTAGTAACCTCCTATGATCTCACCCTATGTTCCACTACTTTATTAATTATAAACATCCATATTAATTTTCCTGCTATATATTTAGCTGAGAAACCTACCTCCATCCAGACATATTTTATACATACTTTCTCACAATAATTTATCAATTCAGATTATCAGCATTATTTAAGTAGTAACTATCTATAATAACCTGGACTGCTTACTTTACCATGAAAGCCTTAACAACTTTACAATTATTAACATGACTTTTAGACACCACTTATGCGATATTGAGAGAAACTGAACTTCTACTATACAACTACATTAGAATACATTTACAGTAAAATATACATCTAGATAATAGTGGATTTCAGGGTCAGCTGCAGGAAAATACTATGTAGGTATCAATGAAAATTTCCAACCTAGCATCCAAATATAAACACACACACTAGGTTTCCCTCTAATTTCAGCATCTATTGTAAAAGTAATAAAAAAAGATGCCCCCTTTTTCCTCAAAGCATCAAAAACGTACCTTAAAGGCATACTACGTGTTTTCCTAGACATTTTGTACAGTAAACCACTACAGGAATTTGTAACTTACTACTCCTATCATGTCTGTGATCACAGTTTTACTGTGAGAAATGACCTGTCAGCAAGTGCAACAATCTGGAGTACATCCAGTTTTCCTTAAATTCTTATGACATAATTTAGTAACCACTTTGTAGTTCACATTTCTAAGACTACACCAGTCAGTTATCAAACATTCCTAAATTCTTTTCCTAGAGGTTTAAGTAATTACAGTCTCATTTAAAGCACTCATACCACATTGCTGAATACCCTTCAGACCAACCAACCATAAATCTTGCCAGAAATACATCTATATGTCACACTTCATCTGGAACCCATGACAGTCTGTTACAACATTATGATGTCAGCATCTCTAATAATATACAACTACTTATCCAACTAGCCATAAAAAGAGCAATAAGCAGCCTTCTCCAAAGCCAGACCTAGAAACCCATCTATGCTACTCAACTATTCCAGCTACACTATTTTTGGTAATTATCTACCAGCTCATTCACTTTCAAGATGAGTCTATTCGTCTTGCCAATTTTCCTAAAAAGGAAACAGACAGGGACCTCTTTCACCACATTATTAATCTTATCCTCACGCATATTCAGCAACTTCTGCAAGCAGTATTTTCAAAAGATACTTATAATTCACATGCAAATTCATGAATATTATTTACCATAACACATAGTGGTGTAAGTCCCTTAAATCAGTTTGCACCATGCTGTGCTGATGGTAGAATGACAGTGTGATTCTTAAACTTCACTCTTGGCAATACACTGCTAATCAATGTAAGGGGTTACTCTTGATCTGCATGAAAGAATGCTAATAAGCTTTTCACTATGCTATTCTTGCCCCTCCTCCTGAACTTTAAAGCTGTGGAGCCCTGTGCTAAATGGGGCCAGAAGTACCCCATAATATCATGGTATACAGCCGAGCAGTAAGGCTTCAGTATCACAGGGGCTACACACCGATTGCCATACACAAATTAATTTTACACATATGTATTACTGCTGTATCATACCTCTAGCCATTTTATTTACTGACCCTACTGCCCAGCCTCCCTTCACCTGCTGCAATTTTCCTAGCATGACTTCCATGTTGTCACATTATGTTAGGTATCTGATATCGTGGCAGTGGTGATAAGCAGGATAAACATGAAGTACCTGTTAGGGCAGTACATTTAAGAACTGCACTAGTATGATACAAGTGTGGCATATCAAAGTGATTTAGTGTAGTGCTGCCAGCAGCATGAAATGGAGAATTTGGAGGAAAGTCCCCCAACCCAACCAAGAATTAACTATATAAACAGAGGTGGGGGGAGTTATCCTGCACAACAACTATGTTTCAAATATATTGGGAGGTGCAGGGAACTATAGACACCAAGGATTATAAAACAGATTGGGTAGAGGGAATTTACAAAGTGCATTACTGACTGCGGTGGTGGTGCTGTGGTAGCGTTGTCGCCTCACAGTAAGACGTTGTCCTGTTCGAGTCTCAGCTAGAGCATCTTCTGTGTGGAGACATGCGTGAACGGGCGTACCTTCGTTGAAGGTTGTGTGTCAGGGCCGGCAACTCAGCACGTAAAAATCTACTGCCAATCATTAGCGGACTGGAGTTCCGCTGTGGCGACCCCTAACCGGGAAAAGCCGAAAGACACAACATTACTGTACATTATATGTCAGGAATGTGCTGTTTGCAGATACTGTTTAAAGGTAGCCTTGCTGCACACTGTGGCCAGCAAAATACATCAAAACATTTAGGATGAGTCTCCACCCCTGGCACCACCAGGAAAAAGTAACAATGTATCCATTGCACAGGCAGTCAGCACTATACTATGAACATCATAGCAGATCCAGATTATGCTACACTATGACTAAATCCCACCTATCCTCAGTATGTTTCGCATAGCACAGCTCAAAAATAATTTTTTCTTTAATGAAAATTTTTCAAACGATTCCTTACAATTCTGAAAATAAGATGATAATGTTTTAGTACTAAAAAACTCTGACATGTTTTTTTGCAGTTGTGTCTTTCAAAATATACTCTAGCAATACACACTTTTCGCTGTGCCATCAACCTTTACAACCTGTTAAATCGAGTCATTCAAGAAAGTTATCAGCACACAGCCATCCAGGTAGCAGGGCACATGAAGGTCTTACTCCAGCAAGCTTTTCGCTGCCACAGCTAATACCCTGGTAAACACTCACAGCTAGCATTCTGTTTGGTACTCTCAGAGCTACCACCCTGGCAAACACTCTGGTCATAGAATGTAGAACAAATAGCAGCTCCTGTATTCAAAACTATGTTCAACAACAAACTGGAAGAACCTGCTGTGCACAACCAAGACAATTTGGCAAAAGTCATACAGCAAAACTATTCAGGCACCTCAAAACAGCAAGGATTGTCCCACTTGGAGAATTATCATCTACAAGCTAACATATCTGATGTGCATTTTGAAGCTGCTAATGTTAAACATGGGATGAAAGATCCTTGTCCCCATTCAAACAAGGAAAAAGGAAAAGTAGAAACCTTTCTCATTAAAAAAAAGATTTCCAAGATAGCTACACCTTGAATAACAGCTTAACTTCAGCTCTGCCAGTGTAAAAACAGAAACTCAGAAGAGACAGCCAGTAAACTCATATTTTTTGGGAAAATTTCAGTAATTGGCTAGTAAGTGCACTGCCTGGATGCCAGCAAAAAAGAAAGTCAGAGAATCCGAAAGAAAATCAATCACAAAAAGTGAGGAAAACACACTGGCTGGGAAGAATTCTGCAGCTGTTCAGCAAAAAGCACTGCAAGCTCCAGCTTTGGTACAACCCATGACTTCCAGTAACTTAGAGGAAAGAACATGTCAAATGTACTTGGAGCTGATTAAAATAAACCAAACACTGAAGGAGTTTATCAACTCAAATAACAAAAGGCTGGGGGAAAAAAAAAACAAAGAAGCTTTAAACAGATCTTCAAAGCTCAAAATGAAGAAAAGGCTGGCTAAATATGAGACTACTCAAGAAGAGATGTTTTAAAAATAATACAATTGGAGGACAGAGCAAGTAGAGAAAACTTGAGATTTTCTGCTGTACCAGAGAAGCTTGAAGGAACAGACTGTATTAATTTTATGAAAGCACAAATAAACAAATGGACTTATTCCACAGCAGGAATTGTTAACTGAAAGGGCACTTAATGTGTATGCTCCAAATTTGGCCATGAGAAAGAAAGCAACCTAGATCTTTAACAGTAAGGATGCAATCCTACCAGCAGAAGGAGCTGATCCTTCTGAGAAAACTGTGGCAGAAGGACAAAGTACTAAAAGTGGGAGACTGAGTGTTTTTGGAAAATGACTACTCTCTGTATGCCATGCAGAAGAGGAGCAAATTTATCTCGCTAATCATGGAATGTCGAGAAGCAAGTGTGAAGTTCAAACTGCTGTACCCAGCAGCTTTGATAATATTCCTTCCTGGAGGGACTAAATCATTTTTTGATGCAGCACGTGCTAAGGAGGAAATACAAAAGTTTGTCAAACAAAAATTGAGCTATGAAAAGCATGGAGACACTGCTGCTGCTACTTCTGGTAATAAAGCCCACAGACTGTTGCCAGTGAAACATTTTCCAACATTTCAATGGAAAATGCTTGAAAGAGCAAAGAGCAAGAGTTGACTAGAAAAAACAGGAATATGTTGGAAATGAAGCAGAGACTGGATGTGGGAGATGGAGATCAACAGGAATAAAACCAGCAACTCAGAAATGGTCAAATAAATGTGGGATAACAAATCATTAATTACATTTGTGAAACGTGACAGAACAAGAAAACAAGGAAATATTGGACTTTTATGACTTTGTTAAACTTTTAGTGGACTAAAGCATATGGTCCTACTTTATGTCTTTAATGTTTGGAAGAACATTTAGGAGGGGGAAGAGGAAGGAACAAATTTAACTAAGTAAAACAAAATTTTGTTCTTAAGTATAGTATTCTGATAATGCATGATATAGTCTCAGTTATTTTCAGGTATAATGGGAATACTGGTCAAAAGTCCATGATGCAAAAAAATTTTCAGGTATAATGGGAATACTAGTCAAAAGTCCATGATGCAAAAAAAAAACTGAGTTGGATTTGTTTTTATTGGCCTGAATTTGTCCATTAATCGACTTAAAAAGAAATAAGTCATGGGCATCCAGAATCTCCATATAGCTGAAACACCTGGTGTCCTTAAAAGGGGTCACTTGCATTTATCCCAGAATCCTCTTTTACAAGAGGTTTAAAGGAATCACACAGTGAAAACTAGCTTGGTTAGGTTTTTCTTGTTTTTTCTAATTGGATTGGCTGTGTGTCCTATTTACTCTTAGTTGTTAGACGGGATATTTTGCAGACACCTTAATGGTTAGGGACAACAGCTGGGTACAACAACTCTGTGTTTCCAAAGGTTGGCCAAACAGTCCAGTGTTTGTTTGCCCCGCCTGCTCCGAATATTGCTGATCATTGGTTGCATTTTATTTTGAATTGAAGCTCTTAATTAAGGTTTGATCACTTCTACTTCGTATCTTATTCTAGTATTACATTAGTTTTGTTTTTAAGTTTTCTGTTCTGTTGCAGTTTTAAGAGTTCTTGCCTAGAGTCAGTTGAAAAAGTTAGCAAAGAATTCCTTTGCAAACTGTGAATAACATCAGTTAATTGGGGGTGGGGGGCTGAGAAACAGCCTTGCTCTTTTATTTAGAAAGATCTCTATTTAGCTGATGTATTAGTTTGGCCTATCTGCTCTGAATATTGCTGATCTCTGTCTGCATTTTTCCCTCCCACATGCCCAATTCATCTTGTGTTCCTAAAGTTGGTGGCTTTTGAGTTGCCCGTCCAAATTATAAATCGCATTTTGGACACTCCTCCCAGTCCAATCTAATCTGATCACTCTACTGATTAGAGAGGGATAATTTGGGAAAGCCCGCCCCATTAGTTTCTCAACTTGAATTATTTTGTTTCCTCCCTTCCTACTTAACCTAAAAAGTTACAATTTATTCATCTGCTTTTACTGTATTTATGTTTCATCCTACTTTATTACTTTATTTTGCTTTTGCTACTTGTTCTTAAAAATTGCTTTTATTCTGCTGCATTTATTACTGCTTGTTAGTAGCTTGATTAAACTGTAACTGTTATTCTAAGCCTTTTGTTTTAAACACTTGTGCTTCAGACCAGTTGTTTTACATTAGGAAGGACTGTAGTCTACACTCTTGTGGCAGGAGAGGTAGCTTACATCCCTAAGCTGGGTATTGCTGGTTGAAGGCCTAGTGTGTTGTTATTCTAAAAGTGTCTTAGCTCTGGTTTAAGCACTTGGGCTTCAGGCCAGCTATTTTACATTAAGGTTTGTGGTCTACACTCTTATGGGAGGACAGGGTAGATTCTGCCCTTATAAGCTGAGAATTGTTGGTTGAAGGCTTATTGTGCCTGCTTATTTGAACTGTTTCTTTCAGAAATTAGTGCACTTTGTTTGCTGTAGCATAGACTACTTCAGATCTCCTGACTCTAGCTATATTTGTATACCTTGAGCACTAAACCAGGCCATCTTTTGTTCCCTGTACCCTAGTGGCAGAAGTGTGCAGTTAGAATGTGTCTGGTTGAAGGATGCTGGAACAGGGCTCAGTTTTTAGCTTTTTTTTGGTTAATTGGTTAATTTTGTTAAAAGAGTTTGCTCATTTGCTACTGTTATATTTAAGTGTATATCTGTTATCCTATGTTAAATCAACCTAAACAGAGTTTAAATATCTTTACCATAGTCTGGTTACAGGTTTTGCTGTATCCAGATCTGTTTGTGTAATGATTCCTGTATTTCCTGCTATACCATCTTGTGTTGGCTGGAACCTGCCTGCACTTAGTGGGAGTAAGTAAACTGGTTGGAACTGGTCTGGCATAGGGTGTTTAGCTAAGAGCTCAGGGACAAGGGTTGATTCCAGTGTTTCTATTTTACTTTTTTTGTGGTATTTAAACCCCGCATTTGTGCTTGTTTGCACGTTGTGCACCACCTCTGTGTTGTTTTAAAGCTTTATGAGATATCTCAGCTGCATTTTTCCCTTACCAGGATTCCTATGTAAGTGAAGCCCTCCCTTGCATCTACTGTATTGATTTTATCCAGTCGTACTCAAAACTATACGTACTCTCCTCCGATAGTACCAACTCTACTATCCCTGACCTCTCTTCCACAGATTCTAACAACCATGGATGGACAATTTCCTATGGTTTCTCCTGCTAGTCTGGTTGATATGGGAATCCTGAGACAGTGTAGCAACTGCCTCATGTACATGGACAATTCTCTACTACTACCACCAAGGAACACAATATTTGAGAGATACAATTACATTAAGAACCTAGAATCCTTGCTGTCTCAATCACAAGCCAGTGCATCTGGCACTGAGAAGACTGTCTGCATAAACACTACAAACACCACACCTCTAACACCACCCACACCTGTACAACACACTCCTACATAAGCAGAGGTTCCCAACAAAAACATACCTAAACAAAAGAGACCTCTGAAGCAAAAACACACACACATCACAACCCACAGCACCAAGCACCAAGCACCACACATAGTACACGTGCCTGTGTCTCACAGCTTTTGAGGCCCAATACCAAACCCAAAATTCTAGTCACAGGACACTATCGTGAGACACACAGATGTGCCCCTCACCAGGATAGACAAAGTCACATTAAGTTGCTTGTCAGGTGCTAGAATCCACCATATCATGCACACACTCAAGTCTCTTAACAGGTACTGCTATGACTCTGTCATAGTCCATGTTGGAGTGAATGACTTGAGATGTACCTCTCTGGACTATATGAAGAGAGACATGATTGAGCTTGCTGGATATGTGTCCCAGGCAGGTATGTCCCTAGCCTTAAGCACCATCCTACCATCACCTAGAATGATGCCTCAATACAAAGAGAAAATGCTTGACTTTAACAGTTGGCTCAGTTTCTGGCGCCATTCCAAGGGGGATCCAGTACCTGACAGCCTGGGAGACCATGATGCTTTGCCAGTGATGGCATTCATCTGTCTCCCCTGAGCTTCAGGCTTCTGGCAAAGGCTTTGCCTCCCACATAGTGCCTTTTTTAGGCAAAATCATAAGCACAAAATTACCAATATGAAAAATTCTAAACGAAATTTAAGGTCATGCTGCTGAACACTAGAAGTCTTAGCATGAAACTGCACTCATTGCAGGCATTCCTCACCCTGGAGGATGCTGACATTTGCGGAGTCACTGAAACCTGGTTCAAAGCTGCGGAGAGCACCCCAGATTTACCAGGTTACTCATCCTACCATACTTTCAGACCCTAAACAGAGGGCTACAAAGCCAAAGGAGGTGGAGTTTCAATATTTATCAAAGACATACACATCTCCAGACTGGTCGAGCAGTATGAAGCACAGGAGACACTCCAAGTGCAGTTAACTGTTGACAAAACAACTGTTCAAATCATAGCTAGATACAGACCCCCCAACCATGACTCAGAATGCCCACTCCACCTATCTGGACTTACTTGAGTCCATCAAGATTTAACCCTCTACCCTGATCCTGGGTGACTAACTACCCAACCATAGAGTGGAAGACCTATTCTATCCCCGATATGAACTCCCAGAGATTCCTTGACTTCAATGCCAGTGCACTGGATCAGGTGGTCAACACCCCCAAGACAGATGAAAATGTCCTGGACCTGGTACTAACCAAAACAAGTAGCCACTATCGCACCCCTACAGTGTCAACCTCCTTGGTAAAATCCTACCAAAAAGTGATCACTTTCAAAGTCACCATCTCCCCTGACCCCCCCCCCCCAATTAGGATCAAATAAAAAAACTTTTCCAAAGCTGACTATAATCTCCAGAGAGCAGGTATAAGCAGCTTCACAGCCACCATCCCTTCAGTTGGAACTAGCACTATGGTCCAAGCCTACACCAAAAAAGTATATGAGCACCTACACAGCTGCATGGACTAAGCAATACCTGACATGACCAAAGCATCTTCCTCGGGAAGAGTAAACCTGTCTGGTATACAGCAGCAATAAACAAACACTATAATAGGAAAATAAATTGCTGTCCACGACCAAGAAGGAGCAGGCGTCAAGTTAAAAGCAATCTCTTCTTTGTCTGAACAAGCAAATTAGGTGACTGGTGAAATCCTCTAAGGCTAACTTGAGTCCAAATTGGCCACATCCACTAAGGACAATCACAAGGCCTTCTTCACATGCATCTACAATCTCAAAGGTAACACAAATCTGCTCTGAACTGGTGGTCAAGAACAACACATACACAAACACCATAGAAATAGCCAACCTGCTGGCAGAGAGGTTCAGTGAAAACTTCACCCTCCATCCCCCGATCAGTAAACCAGGAAATCCCCAGCACCTCCTCCCCTCATCACCAGGGAACAGGTCTTTTGTGCACTCTCAAAGGCAAAAAATCCAGTCTCTATGGGATCTGACAACATCCCTGGCTTGTATCCTACATGAACTCAGGTATGAGCGAGCTCTCAGCATCATTAGGCACCCTAATCAACCAAAGCCTGAGCACCGGCTTTGTCCCAGACAAATGGAGGACAGCTACTGTCATCCCTCTACACAAAGGTGGAGTGTCCACTGACCAAGTCAATTATAGGCCCATCAGCCTAACTAGCTTGATCTGCAAGGCCATGGAATGCATTATCATGGACCTTATAAACAAGGACAATGGCAACGTCCAAACACTTGACCCCACACAGTGTGGTTTTATCAAAGGGAGATCATGCCTGTTAAACCTGGTCGACTTCTTTGAAACAGTCACTAAAGCCATGAATGAAAAGAAGACAGTGCACCTTGACCTAGCCAAAAACGTTGAAACTATTCCCCACTCAGGCATAACAGATAAATTCTAGGCATCAACCCGTATGTTACTAGAAAGGTAGCTAAATGGCTCACTGATAGAACCCACTCAGGCAAAATAGGGGAAGCCACCTCTAATAGTCAACCCGTAACGAGTGGCATATCACAAGGCTCGGTCTTGGGGCCTCTACTATTTGGGATATACTTGTCTGAGGTGCATGCCAAAACCAGTGGTCTGTGGCTGACCAAGTCTGCAGATGACTGTAAGCTGGGGGCTGCCTTAAATTCCCCTAGTGATGTGAAAATCCTCCAAGAGGGCCTCACCTATGACTGGTGCCAGAAGCATGACCTCAAACTGAATGCCAAGAAATGCATCATTATCCCCTTTGGGGAGAATGGCGTCCCCACTACCACATTAACAACAACATACTAAGCACACAATCAGTCATGAAGGACATGGGCACCCAGGTTGATAGCAAACTGACTTCTGACCACCACATTGCCTCAGTTGTAAGAAAGGCTTTCTACATGGCCCACCTCAAAAGTAAACATATTTACTCCACAAACAGAGAGGTCATAACATCCCTGTACTCCTCCCCTATCACACCCATTATCGAGTACAATTCCCCCTTTCCAAGCACATGCAGCACCACAGAGATTCCAGACCAAGAAAATCCAGGGTCTCAAACACCTATTCTATACAGATAGGCTAAAAAGCTCTGTCGTACAGACTGTTCAGAGGTGACCTGTGTCTGAAATACAAGGCTATCCCAGACCCTGCCTTGATGGAGTTCCTGCATATCTGTAATTCAAACTCAGTCGCACAACATGCACACAAGGCCTCAATCTGGTCTGTGACATTAATAGAACTTGTTGGTGGGATAGATTTGTGTCTCAAAGACTCACCCATCTGTGGGATAGACTCCCTCTCCATGTCAAGCAGAGTACCTCACTAGCTCTCTTTAAGAGGAACCTGGATTACTGGATGGGAAACAGAAAATACACCCCTGGGATCCCACCTGTGTCCTTGCTGGACAGGGGAAACAGGTGCTGACTTTGTGGGAACATGGGAAAAAATTCTTGGCTAGGCTTATAAGGGCCTTCAGGCCAATAGCCTAGTATCATCCTATGAACCTATTATGCTGTGCTGATGATGTCGTGAGAAGACTGAAACATGCATGTCCACAGCTAGTGGGTTTTGACTTTATTGGCCTAAATCTGTCCATTAATCAACTTAAAAAGAAATAAGTCATGGGCATTCAGAATCTCCATATAGCTGAAACACCTGGTGTCCTTAAAGGGGTCATTTGCATTTACCCTACAATCCTCTTTTACAAGAGGCTTTAAGGAATCACACAGTGAAAACTCTAGCTTGACTAGGTTTTTCCTGTTGTTTTTTCCACTTTTGCATAAGGGAATGACCGGGCTACGGCCAGTTGCTTGCTCTAGTAACAAGTTTTAGGAGAAAGCAAATAAATAAAAAAGAACATTGTATATAATAAAAATTTTCCCTAGCAAATAAATGAGTGTTTGTAGGAGTAGCTCGTTATCTGGTTCTCATGTCTCCATGTAGATAATCTAATGAACAGCAATAAAAACAGAATACTTATTTCTTTCAGTGGCTAGGAGATGATGTTTTCTGAAAGCATGCAAGTGTTTTCCCAGTCTGGGAGAGTAATAAACATAAGACAAAACCAGAGAGCACGTAATAGAAGCACAGGGTGTACCATGCATCTTGTCATGGATAACCTTCCTTTTAGGTTAATTGAAGTTTGTGAGTATGGCTGTCAGTCTGGGTCAATTGTTCCTATTACGAGAATAATATTTCAATATTTGAAGATGCACATAGCTCTGTGTCTTAGTATTAAGTGAATTGGTTTTAGGGGGGGTATTTGGGGTGTGTTTTTTTTGTTTGTTTGAGAGTTTTTAAGAAAACAAAGTTCTGTAAGATGTGACATAGGCTCAAATGGATATGACAAGAAACAACTGTATAAAAGATCAGCCTGCCAAAACATTACTGTATTCATGGAACACAGAAGCTGGAATTAGAAAATTAACAAAAAAGCTGCGTTACACATAAAAGGTGGGAATAATAACTTTTTAACATAATGACCCTTTCTATAAGATCTTTAAATGTTAATGGTCTTAAAGATGCATACAAAAAGAGAGTAATGAATTATATTAAAAATTTGGAGTGCAAACAGGTATGCTAGCAGAGACGCATTTGGAAAGAGCTGAGAATGTGCATTTCATAATGAAAGGTTTTCGAGACAGTTACTCAGCTGAACAGCTAGGACACAGGAAAAGAAGAGTACTTGTATTAATTGCAAGTGGAGCTTCAATACTGATAAAAAGAGGATAAAAAAGATAACGGTAGATTTGCAGCACTAAGGGGCTACTGGCAAGGGAGGAGGATTATACTAGCATGCATTTATATTCCAATTAAAACTGCTATAATGGAGCTTAAGAAAATTCTGGGAGAAATAATCAGTTTTCAGCAGGGAATATTACTTATAGGTGAGGAATGGAATTTGATTTGGAGCAGTGAAGATATATCTGTGGGCCCAGAAGGGAAATATAACAAAGAAGGGTACATTTTTGGAGAAATTTATGAAAATATTTAGCAAGGAAGCCAAGATGTGAATTCAGTAGTAGGGGTTCGGAGTGAATTTACATATTACTCCCTAAGATACAAAAGCTGGGCAAGGTTAGACAAAGTACAGCTGTGTACACTTACCATAAATGTAGATGTTCCAGTGTATTCACTGTTGCAGTCATCACCTGTGGGGTTATCCCTGCTGTGGTAGCCCTCGGGCAGCCAGAATACCAGAGTCAATGTTTTTTTTTGCTTCAGCTGCTATCACCTGTAGTCTGACATCAGGTCATCAGTGCTATAAAGCAAGGCAGCAGACGTCATTGCATCAGTTTTCTTGCCCTAACCTGTCAAAAGCACAAGGAAATAAGGAAAAGTGGTCTTGGTGGTTAAAAGCCACATTGGGAAGCTCATGTCCCCCTAGGGGAAGATGCTATATGGGGGATGGAGGGAGGGAAACCAGGACTGCAACAGTGAATACACTCAAACATCTACATTTATGGTAACTGTACACAACTGTACTCTGTTTTTAGTGTTTCACTGTTGCAGTCATCACCTGTGGGAGGATTCCCAAAGCTGAGGAGAGGGGTGAAAGGATAGGTTAGAGTCCTAGGCATGGGTCAAGCAGGCCCTGCAGAACTGCAGAGGCAAACCCTGCCCTAGACTTAGAAAAAAGATGTAGGTTGTAATGCTTTGTAAAGGTATGGACAGAGGTCCAAGTGGCAGTTTCCAAAATGTCCCTGGTGGGGATTCCTCTGAGGAAGGGTGTGGAAGTGGAGGCAGCCCTAGTGGAATGGGTACGGATAGATTTGGGGGGCTTCCCATCTAGTCTGTAGCAGAAATGGATACAGTGTGATATCCATTTAGAAATGGTTTGTTTGGAAACGGGCTTCCCCTCTGCCCCAGGGGCAAAGCTGACAAGTAGTTGGTGTGTTTTTCTGAATGGTTTAGTACGGTCCAGATAGTATCAGAGTTGTCTGTGCATGTCTAGCAAGTGTAGAATTATTTTCCCCTTGTTTTGAGGGTTGGAAAAGAAGGTGGGTAGGTGTATGGCCTGGTTGAGGGTCACATCAGATACCACCTTGGGCATAAAGGAGGGGTTAGACCTCAGGGAGACCTTGTCTGCATGGAAAATGATGAAGGGCTCAACAGCCATGCAAGCCTGAAGTTCTGATATCCTTTGGCTGAGGTGATAGCTAGTAGGAAGGCAGTCTTCCAGGAGAGGTATTTCAATTCTGTAGAAGCAGCAGGTTCGAAAGGAGGTAAGGTTAGTTTTTCTAGAACATAATTCAGGTCCCAGGGTGGTGTGGGAGGCCTTCTGGGAGGTCTGATATTAGAAGCCCCTCTGAGGAATTGGTTAATCAAAAGATGAGAGAAGAGGGGTGGGGCCTGAATCGTAATGGGCAAAAAAGGCTGAGGCATGGATTTTAACAGAGGAGAAAGAGGCCACTATTGAGCAACTCGACTAGGTAATCCAAGATAAGAAGGATGGAAGGTAGTGGCCCCTTTGGACTGGTTCCAGGAGTAGAATCTTTTCCATTTCCCTGCATATTATTTTCTGGTTCTGGGCCTTCTGGCCTCTGTGATGATGCCTAGGACCTGTTTGCTTAACAGGGACTCCTTGTTAGCTTTTAAAGTATAAGCCATGCTGAAAGACTGAGAGTCTGTAAGTCTGGGTGCATTATCTTCCCCCTCACCTGGGTTAAGAGGTTTGAGATCAGGAGAAGTTGCTTGGGGGGCTATAAGGTCAGGTTGTACAGTAAGGGGTACCAATGCTGTCTGGGCCAATCTGGAGCAAGGAGGATGGCCTTTGGTCTCTCCTCTCTTATTTTGATCAGCACCTTGGGAATAAGGGGCAGAGGAGGGAATGCGTAAACAAAGAGGGAGTTCCAGGGGAAAGTCAAGGCATCCACCTTCCACGCTATGAGGTGATACTCCCTAGTACAGAACTTTTGCAGCTAGTGGTTGAGGTGGGAGGCAAAGAGATCCACTTCCGGAGTCCCCCACTTCTGAGTGACTTACAGAAAGATTTCCCTGTGGAGCTGCCATTCGTGAGGGTCCATTAAGTTTCTGCTTCGGTGGTCTGCCAGGGTGTTGTTGACCCCTGGTAGGTATTGGGCAATTAGGTGTAGACCCATGGAGGTGGCTGTAAGCCAGAGGCTCATGGCTAACCTGCACAGGAGGTAAGATTGGGTCCCCCCTGTTTGTTGATATACCACATTACTGTAGTGTTGTCTGTTTTTACAAGGAGAACCCCTGGCCTGAGATGGGGTTTGAAAGATGTCAGAGCCTTTTGTACCGCCATCATTTCTTTCTGATTGATGTGCAAGTGAAGTTGCTGGGCATTCCAAAGACCTTGGGTGCACCTGCCTGCTAGGTGAGCACCCCAATTAATGTCTGAGGCATCGGTGGTGATGGTCTGGCCCTAAGGGCGGAGGATGAAGGGAAGACCCTTGTTCCTGGCACAGGCCTCTGCTCACCAGAGAAACTCGGCCCTTATATATGGGATCAGAGGGACAGAAGTCTCTAGGGATGAGAGTGCTGGCACCAAAGGTTCTTTAAATACCGCTGAAGTTTTCTCATGTGACACCTAGCCAGAGGAATGAGAAAGATGCAAGATGCCATGTATCCCAGGGCTTGCAGGAACTTCTTTGCAGTGAAGTGACTTCTGGAAGCCAGCTGGGTAAAGTAGAGAGGCAGGAAGCTCTGCTTTTCTGGGGATAGGAAGGCCATTTGGGATGCTGTGTCTAGAACAGTTCCCAAGAAAATGATCTTCCTGGTGAGTTTTTGCTTTGATTTCTTCTCGCTGATGGTAAACCCTAGGGAAGTTAGGAGTGATATGACAAAGATAAATTCCTGGAGCAGCTTTTCTTTGCACTCTGCCTGAATGAGGCAGTCATCCAGGTAAGGGTAAATCTGTATACTTCTCTGTCTGCAGAAAGTTACAGCTGGGGCCAAGCATTTGGTGAATACTCTGTGAGCAGTACATAAGCCAAAGGTTAGCTCAGAGAACTGAAAGTGTTGAGAGCCTGCTCTGAAGCGCAGGAATTTCCTGCACAATTCCCTGATGGGGATGTGGAGGTAGCATCTTTTAGGTCTAGGGTCACTAGCCAGGCATTGTTTGTTAGCATAGGCAGCATCTGCTGTAAAGGTAGCATTCTGAATCTGGGGACCACCAGGGAGGTGTTCAGAATGGATAGATCCAGGATGGGACGCCAAGTGCCCTCTTTTCTGGTAACAAGGAATAGTCTGGAATAAAAGCCTTTGTCTGTTTGATCTGAGGGGACAGGTTCTACTACCCCCTGGGAAATGAGAGTTTGGACCGGTTTTAATGCCTCTGCCCACTGATTTGGAGGCAAGTCTGGGTACCCTCTTTGAATCGGGAGTTCGCTGAAAGAAAATTTGTATCCCTGAAAAATGACCTTTAAGACCCATTGGTCCTTTGTTACAGAAAGCCAATTGTCTTTGAAGAGGAAGAACCTTCCTCCTAGTTTTTGACGAGTGAAGGGAGGGGGAGTCATTGTGAGTGTTTGCCATAGAAGGTTGGCTTAGAACTCCCTGCCTTAGAGACAGAAGTGCTCCACTGTTTGCTTCTATGCTGGCCCTGGGATAGGGGACTGGAGGTGCTGTCCCTGCGGGGCTTACCTTGGTCCTGTCTTCTAGGTGCAGGGAAGGCCCAGTGCTTAGAGGGGAAAGTTCCTGCTGAATCTGGGAGGTTGAACCTGAAATAAATCTTTTACTGTATGCATAGATTTTGCTTGGTCTTCCATCTTTTTAGGCACCTTTTCTGCTTTTTCCACAAACAAAATAACCTTATCTAGAGGCGCATCAATAAGTTTAGACTTGACATGATCAGGGAGAGGTTGCTTCTTCAGCCATGCAGGTCTCCTATTAACAGATCCTGTGACTGGTGCCCTGCTAGAGGCTTCTAGGGCATCATATCCACATCGTAATAAGTGTTTGGCCACTTGACAAGCAGAGTGCAGTAAATTTGCTAACTCTTTGAATTGGCACAGTCAGGAAAGGTAGCATTCTTCTGTTTTAATAGTTTCAAAGTGTGTTGTTAATATTTAAACACATGGAACTGACAACTGAGTGCTCTGATAACTAAGGTTGCAGAGGTGTATATTTTGTTACCCCCATCTGTCCAGAGCTCTGGAGTCCTTGTCAGAAGGAAGAGGATTCTTGGCAGAACTAGTCTTAGCTCCTTTATGTCCTTGTGTAATGACCTTTAGGTCTGCAGCAGGATTTCTGTACAGGTATTTGTGAGAATCCAGTACTCTGTAGTACCTGTCAGGTTTACTGGGTGCAGGAGGGAGGGTGTCAACGGCTAAGCTGGATTCTTGGAAAACATCATCCACCATTTCTAAAATATGGGGGATGGCCAGGGGTCTGTGCTGGGGCAGGTCCAGAAACTCTCTAAGTCTTTTGTTAGACTGTGGGAAGTCCTGATATTCCCATTGGAAATGTTCCCTGAGGGAGCAAAGGGTTTCCCCAAAGGAAAGGTCCTCTGGAGAGAAGGCAGAAGGGATGGATTCCTCTGCATCTGAATCCTCATAAGCAGTTAAGGGATGCTGTTCCTTTCAAAAACTGAATAGTCAGATTCCTCAGAATCCTGTTCAGTCATAATTTCTGGAGAAGGGTGCCTTTTCCTTTTAGAAGTTGTGGCCTGACTACCCTGGATAAGGGAGATGAGATCCTCCCCATTTCAACCATTTGCGCTTGAGGTGGTGGAGCAGTAGCAAGATGGTGGCTAGAAGCAGATTTCCTAGGAGTGGCCTGGTTTCTAGGTCTGAGAGAATCCGTCAGTCTGACAGAAATGGTAGTCGGATGTGAAGATGTCGTTTTTTGTATAGATTGGGTAGTGTGAAAGGCCTTCTCAGAAGCTGGTGCCTGCGTCGCGGCTCTGGACCCAACCAAGGCAGACACAGCCAAAGGGTCAGAAGATGAAGATTTCTGTGGCATACTGGACTCCGAAAGGGTCTTGGTAGAGGCCTGAATAGATATCGAATTGAGCATCAGGGGCTGCAAAAGCGCCTCACTGAATTCCGGAGAACTGATGACCTGCTTAGCGGTAGCGTTGTCGGAAGTCTTAGGCTTGTGTGGTCTGTTTCTATCTTTAGCTCTACTTTTTTTTTTGGAATGTCCACATATTGTTGGTTGATGGACACAATATTGGAATGCGAAGACAAAGCATGAAAATAAGTCTACAAAAAGAGCTCTATAGTGAATGGTTCTCGCATTAAAGAGGGCACAGAACTGGCAATGGGGTATGTCATGGCCTAGGCCTAAAGAAGTGATGCAGTAAGAATGGAAGTCTCGGTATGGGATCCGCTTTCCACAGGCAAGACAACTGTTAACTTTTTCAGACATTGGTTAGTGCAAGAAAAAAGGATCCCCAATGGGGTACTTAGCTTTAGACATTTTCAGCTGAAATTCAACTTCTGGTAGCGACCGACCGGCGCTCGTGCAAACTGCTTCTGCTACGGGCTCCACAGGAAGAAAGACTGATGTAATGACGTCAGCTGCCTTGCTTTATAGCACTGACGACTTGACGTCAGACTACAGGCGATGGCAGCCGATGCAAAAAAAAAAAAAAACATAGACTCTGGTATTCGGGCTAGCCGAGTGCTACCACAGCAGGAATAACCCCACAGGTGATGACTGCAACAGTGAAACACGAAGAACAGCTTATATTTCACAGGAACATGAACATTTAATTGAAAGTTCTGATACGCATCCAAAAACTATTTCAGATCACACACCAATAATATCTAAAATAAAAAGGCATGGTAATGAAATAAAAGCAAGATACTGCAGCTTTGCCCAGCCTATGCCACATCTTCACTTAATGAAATGAATGTCACTTATTCCAGAATAAGGGGTTATTTTAGGGACCTTTTTATTGGAGCTAAGATTGACGTAGATACTTATAATTTTATTGACACTTCTTTTCCAAAAATCTCTGTAATTTTGGTATACCGAAGATACATAAGGACCAACACAATCAACCTATGAGACCCCTTATTGATGGCCGTGGCTCTATGACATATCCATGTGCAAAACTAGTTGACAACATTCTTTATAAATATTTAAAATTAATTCCACAAGTGTGCAAGGATTCTTGGACATTTCTTAACATCAACAGTCAAGTTTGATGCTTCCTGTAATTTTTTAACAGTGGATGTGGCAGATCTGTACACCTCTATACCACACACTGAGGCTGTTGAATGGATAGCATTAATGCTCCAAGACTTGAATGCCACTCAAAGAGAAATCGACCTTGTCACTTAACTGTTAGATATTATTCTGACTTCTAACTTTTTTATTTTCAAAAAAGAGTATTTTTTACAGAAGCAATGTATAGCAATGGGTTCATCATGCGGTGCCAGTGTAGCAAACCTATTTGTTGCTTACTGGGAGAAGTACTACATTTTTAACAATCCTCATATTGTGTCTCGGATTAAATATTACACGAGATTTCTTGATGACATTTTTATTTTATTTAAAGGCAAAGAAGCTGAAGCTACTTTGATCGATTTTTTTAATTCTACCACTCAATTTTTTAAGTTTACTTATTACTTTAACACTGAAGAAATTGATTACTTGGATATAAAACTAAGTAAGGACACTGATGGTTGCTCATATTACTCGGCAATATTCAGGAAAACTACATACTGTAATTCATTCTTGCACTTTACAAGTGCACATCCATTCAAACAAAAATGATCCATAGTTAAAGGTCAGTTTATTAGAGCTGCAAGAATGTGTACCCTAGACACAGCATTTTATGCAGAATGCTCTTTACTAAAGGAGATGTTTATTAAACGAAGTTACCCTTTAACCCTTATTGATACTTTATTCCAAGAAGTTGATTTAAAATGTAAACAAGGAATATATATCCCATTATTAAGTAAAGATGAATGTTGTGCTCATGTTGAGGCCGTTAATACAGTAGTCAACAATAAGGACGCAAGCATTTTGGAAGACCAAATACAAATGGGTATGGAATTGTCCAGAAGTTATAATACCAGTTTTATTACTACTTTCAACACAAACTCTGATCGAATCAGACTTATCTTATTTAAAAATTGGCACCGAAAACTACTTGAAAGAGTATACAAACATATCTACGCTATAAGAAAAAATAAGAGTGAAAACGCCTTGGCAAAACATATTGGTTTAAATCCTGGCCATAGTTTTCACTTCTTAGCTATAGACCATGTCCCCTTTGATATCAGAGGGGGCCCTTTTCCTTTATTACTAGAGGTACGTGAATTAGAGTGGCAACTCACTTTGGATGCTTTTAGTACACCTGGTTTGAATGAAAACTGTAATATAACCTGTGTTCTAAAATTGAAAAGTCTTCTGAGATAATATATATGCATCCTACATTTATATGTTTTAAGTAACTGTGTTCATTATAAAGGTGGAAAGTACTTATATACTTACTTACTATTTTATTTAGTTGTTTATGGGAACTTTCAAATGACCTTTAGCTATGGGTATATATAAACAACAACAGATACTAATTGTTTTTAATTATGCTTACAATGTCTTAAAAATTTTTCTCCTTACAATAAAATATTTAAATTAATGAATATGTATTCTTCTGGGATAGTATAACGTATACTATATCAAAACGTGTAGCTTTTAATTATTTTTAAATTCTTCCTTTTATGTTAACCTAAGAGATGTGACAATGTTTTAACAATAATATATGACATGACTAATACTAGAAGACACACAATGTGGTAAACTAGGGCATATAAAATAAAACTTTTCTGTAAGCCTTTGCATACACACTTTGTTGTAACTTACCAACAGTAAATAGTGAGTAGTTTTTATTTACAACAGTATTTTAAAATACTCTTACTGTTTTTAAACAAGCTTTTGATTAATTATTAAAATATACATTTGTAGCAATTGATTTATGTTTTATAATTTTATATATTAAATTAAATGTAGTAATGTTTTTACGTAAATCATAGTGATGCTTTTTACGTATTGACGTGATTGTAAGTTTAAATTTTGGTGCTTTTTCAGTGTCAGTTTCTCTGAAGATGTTACTGTCTTTACGGTAACAAAAACGTCTGTATAAAAATAAACTTACGTTCAAAATATTGACTTGGGAGTACTGAGGCTACTTTGTGGATTGCCTTACCATTTGTTTTCGTGGCTTGCAGTTTTTTTGCATTTTTTCACTAGTTCGTGATGCCAATATTGATGGATATGGATCAATGTGCTTTTGTGGAGGACAGCCAGACATTTGACAACATCAATGAACACTGATGATCCAGAGGAAAGCAGAATGTAAGAAAATGCCACTGCTGTTGGTGGGTCTTGATGAGCAGAAAGCATTTGACAGAGTAAACTGGGAGTTAATGAGCAGGGCAATGGAAGTATTTGCATTCCCTGATAAAATTAAAAGGTCGATTAGTAGGACATATGAGGGATTGGAGGTAAAAAATAAAGTGGGTGGGTTCCTCTGTGATAATTTCTATTTGAGCAGAGGAACCAGGCAGCGGTATCCTCTTTGTTATTTGCATTATATTTAGAACCACTGACAAACAAAATAAGGGAATCAGAAATTCAGGGATATAAATGGTATGGTAGTCAAGAAATGCTGGTTCTATTTGCAGATATTATTTTGGATTCTGGCGTGTAGCTTGCAAGACATTGCCCTGCGAGCTACATCGCTGAAACCAAATGGCTGCAGCAGCAATTTGCCGTAGAGCAATACAGCTGAATAGCAGTTGTATAGTATGCACAGTAATTGTACAACTGGTGGCGATCCTTACAGACAGCTGCCCGGCAGTATTCTAGCAGGGATGGCCATACTAGATGTGTACCACGTTCTGTAGTCTCATGTAAGGAATGCATTTATTGTATAATTTATTTTATTGTCAGATGTCTGACAATAAAATAAATAAATACAATAAATGCATTCCTTACATGAGAATACGGAATGTGGCACACATCTAGTACGGCCGTAGTGTACAGCTGCAGCGGTTATGCTATTCAGCCGTACTGCTCTACGGCAAATTGCTGCTGCGGCCAATTGGTTTCAGCGATGTAGCTTGCAGGGAAATATCTTGCAAGCTACACGCCAGAACCCTATTATTTTATACCCGATAAAACCAGAAAAGGATATTTCAGTGTTGTGGAACGTTTTGAGACAGTTTCATATCTTTTTGGCATACAAAATTTATGAAGCTAAAACAAAGGCAATAGCTATAAATTATGTACCCACACTTGAATTGGTTCATTGACATCCATATTTATGGCAACATGATAAATGAAGTACCAGGATTATAAATTAAAAAGGATTCTGGTGTGGCAGCTAAGGATATGTGAGAAGAGACTAAATAAAAGATAATACAAAAGCTGAGAAATTGGAAGCTCTGATTTACAGATACAACATTCAACTCAGCACTGCCTTATGCTCTATGTAAGTAAGTTATTTTAAAAGGGTGTATTCTTTTTGCAATAGCTAGAAATTTATAAAGATTAGACTTGTGTTTTTTTTGTGACATCAGAACTGTACTACTGATTTTAAGTATTTCTGTGTGATCTCTAAACTCTTGACTAGCACTGTGTGTAGTAGAAAGTATTGTCTTGTGGTTTTAATTATTTATTATTAAATATTTTAAAACCTTTTAACTGTGGCTGGTTTGCGTAGAGATAATCTAAGCTCTTAACAGTACTTGCATGCCTTTGGTAAAACTGTACAAAGCCACTTTAATAGCTTTAGCCATGGGCTATACTACCAATTGGATAATAATATTGCACAGAAATAATTGGACACCCTTTTAAGCGCCTTTGAGTAGCTGATAAGTATTAGCTGGGTGGTGGCAGGGTACTACTGTATAGTCTGGGTAAAAGGGGCACAGCTGGAGAACCTGTGCGAGCCTTCCACAGACAACATACAAGCAGTTAAAATGTTTTAGTCCTATTAGCTTATACACAGGTCAGGCATATTTTTATCAACCAGAGGAGAAGATCACAAATAAACAATGGGGAGATATACGTATGCCTTCCAAATATGCAGCTAAGTCTAGAAAATGTAGGATCTTTGCTTCTTTTACATAGGTATTTTCATACCCAAAATAGACTCCAAACAATTATTCCTCACGTATATTGCAAATTTTGGAGGTGTGATGGGGAGGAAAGAGGTAACTGGAAATATATTTTCTAGGAGTGTAATGAGTTGGCAGACTTTAAATATTCCCTGCAGACCACTCTTTCAGAAATACTGGGTGAGCCAATTGGTATAACAAAGGAAATTATTTTTTTGAGCTATGATACAGAATTGGAATTGCCTAGACATAGTAAGGACATGCTGAGTCTAATTATGGTGGCTGCCAAAAAAACAAATTACTAGAAAATGGAAATTAAAGTCTAAACCAAATGTACTAGAAATAGTGAATATACTAACAGAGATAAAACATCTGGAAATGGGATCTTTAGAAAAGGGTAGGGGCAAATTACATAGAAAAAAAGTGGAAACTGTGGGAACAATACATGAAGAGGAGGAATGAGGTTTACTTTTTATCTGAGTTTGACTGACAGTCACTGGACAGATTATCAGTAATGTATAATGTTGGTAACTAAAATATGTCAATATGGTTTGTTTCCATTTATATAAATGTATGACTATGTCATAAGTGATAATTTAAAAAAGATATTTCTTGTTTAAAAAAAAAAAAAGAAAATAAATAGCCTTTATGGCCCTTTTCTATCTAAAGCACAGACTGCATCTGTTTCAGAAGTTCTGTGGAGACGCTTGGTCTATAAACCAAGCTCTTCCAGAAGAAGACCTAATAGCTCTAAGATGTGGTCATCTATGGCAGTGTCTGCAAGTTAGCCATCCTTCATGATGACCTACCAAGCCAGGGCAAATGTGGAGAACTATCCTGCCACGGACAGTCTTACCTGATAACCATCACTGTGAAAAATGTGCTTGTGGAGTCTTCCACCCTACCCAGGGATTTGATCCACATAGCTGGAGGTAGTAATAATGTCTGAAATTTAAAGTACCCTCTCCAGTTTGTGAGCGTTCTGGAAGAATTTTGTTTATATACATATATATGTATGTATACATGTTTTTACTGACAAGATGCCCACTTGATGAAATCCATTTTCAGTGAAGAATCAAAGAAAATCTTTATATAAATCACAATGCAATAACTTTTTCCAAACCCCCACTAGACCTGCCCAATGGCTCCAATACCTTTAGCTAACTGGCCCATTAATTCTGTTCAGGGTGAGACCCAGATAACCACAGACTAGGTGAGAGTCCTAAGACCCCTCCATTCATTCACTTCATTCATTCATTCCTGTCCAAGGTGCCTCTGCAGCCCATTCATTCCCCCTATGGTGACAGTTGGATGGTAGAGAGCAGGCCAGCTTCCAAACCAGTGGGGTCAAATTCCTTCCCCCAGTACAGCACCCCTCTCACAGCAACTCTGAACCCCACTACTACTGCTGACTGACACAGGCAGCATGCCTCTCTCTATGACCTTTTACTTACATGATGATGCACACGAGCAGCGTTTGCCGACAGTATCAAGTTCCATGAGTAATGCTAGCACCCAAGTGTTAGGCCACAGCCACTTCTCACTCCCATGGATGTGAGCTGCATACCCCTCAACCTATAAACATCAGAAATCTGGACAAGGCCCATGAAAAATAGGTACAAATCTGTAAGCTGATTAACATCAAATTTGCATACATAATTACATAACCCTGCCCACTCCAATGGAATTGTGGGATACCAACTTTCAAAAGCAAACTGAAGAACAGACAATCAAAATATGGCACCAGAGTCCCCCTGCAGCCATTCCAATGTCCCATTACCTGTCTATTTCACCCCACTTACCAAAAACACTAGTGTGCATACTGCTTTACTTCTACAATGATTATTTGGATTTTATTTTTACATTTTATAGCACACTGCACAAACACTAATAAACATCTGCCAAACAAAGCAATACTGTCTCACAATGAAAACAGATTTGGCATTAAAACTTCTCTGCCCTTGAAACTCACATTCATTGAAACAGCAATGAAAGCCACACCACATCCAAAGAAAATGCATCTGACCAGTGGTGGATAAAGATTACCTTTGGGCTGTTTTCTAATCATTGGCCATTGCACACAAAACAAGAAACATACATGGTTCTTTGATACATCTTCCTGACTTTATTAAATTATATTCCTTGTATAATACAGCACACTTGTTACACAGAGCGCATTTTAAATTTATTGTTTGAACATTTTTCCAGTAGGCAATGAAAAAAATGCATGAACCAATAATGACAAAACTGCCCAATTCAGAAAATGTCCATCACAGAAGTTTACTTCCACAGTCCACACCCACACAATATATATATATATATATATATATATATATATATATATATATATATATATATATATATATATATATACATATATATATATATATATATATATATATATATATATATATATATATATATATATATATATATAATATATATATAGAATGACAGTAGTGTAAGCCATAAGCATCTTGCACTTATTTTCAGTTTCAGTTTTTTTTTTGGGGGGGACAAACATTTTGGAAAGTTGCTAAATAAAATGTTGTGTTACCACAATGCATTTCACTGCCAAGTCCTGAACCCATGACCCTGTGCACTACAGTCAGAGCAACATACCCCTATGCCAAATCAGCAGCTTCCTGAAAAATTGGAAGACTGAAACTTAAATGGCTATCATTTAGTGAATTCATTTCTCATTTCTCTCTCACCATAGCTCTCAACCTCTTAGCACAAAAAAAACTGGATAAAGCCAATAATGGGGGAATACAGCCCCAAAATAGGGACACATTTCAAATACTGATCTTACAAACTTAGAAAATTGGTAGAATAAAAGATTTTGTGTTACCATTTTTTTCTGAAGAATATGAAGTCTGAAATTCAAATGCCTGTCATTATTTAGTGAATTCAATCCTTTAGTGATTTGCCAGAAAAATCATGAAAAGCACAGATTTTATGAGGAACAGATCAAAAATATGAGGCATAAATTCACAAGTGGCGGTGGCTAGGGACTTTAGGCTCTTTTTACCTTGTACCCAAGGTACACGGTTTATGCCCAAGTACCTCAGGTGCATTAAAGTGGGGCATTTTCACACACACACACAAACACACACACTCTTCCTTCACTCAGAAGAATAAATAAAAATGTTCCTACCCTACTTGAGTCTGAATCCGTTCATTTCACACTGGACTGGACTTCAGATAATAAAAAATAATCCAGTTTGTTCCTCGCTCGCAAGTGCAGCCATTCCCACTGAGCTTATTCCAACAGGCTGGTAGCCCCAATGGAGCTAATGTCATCCTGCATGTGATGTCAGCTCAAAAACGGGAAAAAAAATTAAAATAAAAAATGCTGGAAAAAGTTGGAAGTGAAGGGGGTGCCACTCAGGAATTGTGGCACCCCATCAGTTGGTCCCCAAAACTCGGTAAAAACAGAGTAATTCGGTACGGTTGGGAGATATGGTGAGCTGGCAGTGGCCACTCAGATGCATCATCCCCTGTCAGATCCATCAGGCACCTGAATGGCTACTCTAAATTCTGGTTGCTTGTGATGTAGTTAGGACTTTATCCTTCTAATCCACTAAAGCTGGCACAATACAATAATTCTGACAAAATAGTAAATCATATAGTGGATGACCACAATTCCGTATGGTGATTACATAAAAAGATTGGAATAATTCAAACATTTTACAACAAAAGCAGGTAAATTAAAAAAAAATGGAAAAGTAAAAACAGGACTGCAGTATGTACATGAACACACAAAAATGAAAATCTGGTAACTCAGACAGTTACAGCTAGGAAATGAATGTATAACCAAGCAATAACAGTATAAAATAATATTAAAAAAGGTTCAATGGCTTTTCATACAAAACTGTAGCTATAAAAGTCCATGAGTCTTAATGATAAAGCAAACTAAATGAGCTGAATGGATCAACGCCTAGCCTTTTCCTTTTCTCTTGGTTCAGAGTATCTGGTTTGCAAGTACAATTCACTCAGAGAAAAAAAAGATATACAGACTTTCTAAATATAGACATGCTATTTAAATCTTGATGATACTACCGGGGAACGAAAGTTCTAACAATACCTGAAATAGTTTCTTTTGTCCTCATAGAAGGCACTTGTTTTTTTAAGATTATTTCCTCTTGATCCTAGAAGTTTAGTAGGGGTATAAGGTAGTATGAAATGAGGAGGTAGTCACAATAATGTGAGTGCAAGAAATTAAATGCATAATTTAAAAAAAAAGTAGTCAAGCTTTTGCTTAAAAAGATGGTCAGTTTAGTGAGGTAAAATATCAGATCGTCGAGTTAAAGGTAATCCTAGAAACTTTCATATATACTCATCCAAATTATTAGACAGGACCAAACACAATTATAAATAACCTGGCAAATAAAATAAGAAGAAGAATGTGACTTTGAGCCTGGACAGAGGAAGTGTTGAGGAAATGTCCATAATATTAGAGAGTACTAAAAAGTTGACTTTTTTTTTTTTTTTTTTGGCTGTCAGGGGTATTTGTTCTTCAGCTGAAAGGGTCAGGTCTCATAGCATCCTTGGGTATTTAATTTTTGTTGAGCATTGTATGACTTTGATGCTCTTATTAATCATCAGACAGAGAGAGACTGAATATTCTATCAAAGGTGGCTACATCAAAATACTGAGTTATTTTTTTCACAGAACAAGCTGGAAGCATCACAGGAGTACCTGTATCATCATTCAAAAGTTGTTATCCAGGTACTGAGAGGTCTGACCAAAGAAATCATCCCAGAAGTCGGCATCTAAAATGACCTGCTGGAGCTCATCCCTTAAGCGAAGTATAACTAAGCCTGCATCCCTTTTCCTAAAGTCTATCAGAATTAAAATAGCAACATTAAAGCCCACTGTAAAAGCCAACATAAGCATATTTTCAACACCTAAAGCTAAATAAAGTATTTTGATGAAAATCTGCCCATGTCAAAAAAGAAAAAAGAACACTGATATCGCACATCCTCAACTGAAAAAAAAAACTGAAAAACAGGATTTTTTGTTTGAGGTAAAGCCTCTTGTACCCCACATGTAGGCAGCATCTTCCACCCTCTAACATGTCTGAAACTCAACACTGGGGTACGGGCACAATTCATTAGCCATAGTTGTACAATATCACCTGACTCAATGAGAAGTTCTCACAAAACTCTACAGTCAAATAGATCTGATGTTTCACATTTTGTCAAAATTCTTACTCGAACTGTAAGATTCACTCTTTATAGCTTCCTTGATCCCTTACTCAGGGAGGAGTGTCAGCTTTCTGCAGCACCTGATCCACTACTAAATACTGGAAACTGAAGAGATGAGGCAAGTAGTTGAGGGACCTACGCATCAGTATAGCAAAAATAAAAACATATCTTTATTACCAGCCTTACCCATCCAAAGCCTTAAACTCCTTAACAGGCATTATATGGAGGGAAGGGGCTGCAGTCTCTAGGACTACTGATGGACCAAATAAATCATATAAAAGAAACAGCCGTACGATGCTTCATCAAAATGTCATTCCACTCTTTTTAGGTTTTTACAGAGGGTACCAGCCTTCTTAAAGCACAAAAATAGAATCCAGATACTTCCAAACTGCATAAATAGCATCCCCAAAGGCAACTTCTAGGGTAGGAACTCCATTTTGTGGAAAAAGTAAGGAATTGTGCATAAGCTGGGGCTACAGACCAAATGCTATACTTCGTCTGAGAAACTCCTCAAAACAGAGGTGCATAGGGTGGGAGGGTTGCGCTTGTCTTCTCAGAGAAAAGGACCTCCTGGCCACCAGCAGTTTCATTTCAGGATATTATAGGGAACTAATACCTTCACCTACCCCTAACTCAAGATAATTACAGGGAAATAATACCTTCACCTACCCCTAACTAAAGATAAGGATGACCCAGACTCACCCAGAATATAAGGTGTCAAGTGTGTGACATACGAGCAGCAAGGTTTGCATGGTGAGACTCCAACCCTGAGAAGAGCAGGCCAGAGGCAGATTTTGGTTCAGTGATGTTTCCATGTGGCCTAAAGATGGTACATACCCAAGCTCTCTAAAGGTATTCTCAAGCAAATGCGAGGGACAGCTCCTACCAAACAATAGATAACCAATGTATGTCCACTGCCTGTGCTAATTATAAGGGCGTAAGTGGCAGAACAGGACCTTTAGATTTCTTTTTCCAGCCCAGATAGCCCTATATGACCTGGGGGAAAAAATGGGGAAGATTATTTCATGACAATAACTGCAGCACTGAGCCAGTGAAGGCTCAGGAAATCATGCTACATTAGGCTGAATTCGAGGTTGCAAAGGGCAGACCACCATGGGAAAGGCATTCCAAAAGTACAGTTTTGTACCTACCATAAATGTAGATGTTCGAGGATTCCCTTGCTGCAGTCCTGACAATTCCCAGTCGCGAATACCAGAGAGCTGGCGTCGAGTCATGGCGCCAGACTGACGCCAGTACACTCAGGGTACTAACATGATCATTCTTTTCTTGCCCCAGATGTCAGAAGACCCAAAAGACAAGTCCCAAAACAACCTGCACCAAAAACATGTACAATATATACAGTAATATATACAAAAATATAAGCATGTAAACTCACCTACACAACCACCCTGAAACACAGAGGGAAGGAGGACATCTACATTTATGGTAGGTACAAAACTGTACTATGTTCTTCGCCTTCCCTTGCTGCAGTCCTGACGTAGAATCCCAAAGCAGAGGTAAGGGAGGCTGGCAAATTATAAAGTAGCAGGAGCTGACAACATGCCTTGTAAAACAGCTGTGGCAAAACCAGCTCTAGTCTTAGAGTATATAGGCAGGTGATAATGCCTAGAGAAAGTATGCACACTCCAAGTAGCTGCTTCCAGAATATCCCTAGTTGCCACCCCTTAGAAATGCTGTTGAAGTGGCAGTAGCCCTAGTGGAATGAGGCCTAATCCCAGCTGGAACCTCTTTGCCATGATGGGAATAACAAAATGCAATGCAAAAGCCAATCCACCTAGAAATAGTTTGCTTTGACACAGGCTTGCCCAAAGAAACAAGTAACTGTTGAGACTGCCTAAAATCTTTAGTCCTGCTCAAATAATAACGCAATTGCCTGTGTACATCTAAAGTGTGCAAAATCTTTTCCCCTTTATTTTGAGGATCTGCGAAAAACGTAGGCAAATGAATAGTTTGGTTTAAAGCCACACTAGAAACCACCTTAGGCATAAAGGAAGGATTAGTACGTAATGATACCCTGTCCTTATGGAAAATCAAAAGGGCTCTACTGCCATAAGGGCCTGCAACTCAGACACCCTTCTTGCAGAAGTAATAGCCAACAGAAAAGCAGTCTTCCATGACAAATATTTCAATTCAGCAGTAGCTGCAGGCTCAAAAGGTTGTAGAGTAAGTTTTTCCAACACAAAATTGAGATCCCAAGCAGGAGTAGGAGCTCTACGGGGGTCTTATATTCTTTGCCCCTCTAAGAAACTGCTTGAACAAAGGATAAACAAAGGTGGGTCACAATCATAGTGAGCTGAAATTGCTGCAGCATGAATCTTTATGGAAGAGAAAGACAAACCTTTGTCCAATAATTCAGTAAGATATTGAAGAGCCACACTCAAATTAGGCTCTGAAATCTCCAAATCAAAATAAAAATCTCTTCCATTTTTCATGACTAGCTTCCATAATCACATTTAAAACTTGTTGAGGAAGCTGAGACCTACCATGCTTCAACACAGAATATGCCAAGCTGTGAGATGAAGAGATTGAAGCTTGACATTGAGCAGATGACCGTCCTTCTGAGATAACAGATGAGGAATCAGAGGTAAAGGCCATGGAGGCTTCTTTACAAGACTCCTTAGAAGTGGGTACCAGTGTTGCCGAGGCCAATCTGGAGCTATCAAAATCATCCTTGGCCTGTCCTGTCTGACCTTTAGTAATACCTTTGGAAGAAGAGGTAGAGGTGGAAAGGCATAGACATGAAGGTTTTTCCAACTGAAAGACAGAGCATCCACTTTCCAAGCTGTGTGATGAAATGTGCAATACTTTGGCAGCTGGTGGTTTAGTAGATCTATGTCTGGAGTGAGTCCCCATGACACTGTCAATTTCTGAAATACATGAAGATCCAGTTTCCACGGGATCCATGATTTGTCTGCTTAATACATCTGCTAGGGAGTTCTGTGCTCCTGGCAGAAACCTTGCCTGAAGAGTCAGTTGCAGGCTTAACGCAGTCTCCCATAAAATCATTGCTTGCCTGCATAGAGGATAAGAATGTGTTCCCCTGTTGATGTACCACATGACAGTTGTGTTGTCTGTCAGAATCAACACCTGCCCTGGAACATCAATGCAAACTGGACTGCTAACATCTCCTTCATGTTGATATGTAGATGCTGTAGTCTGGCAGGCCACTTGTCTTGTATCCACTTTCCATTTAGATGAGCTCCCCAAGCAGTGTCCGAGGCATCTGTCGTTAAAATCTGACTCTGGCCGGGTCACAGAGAGTCCCTTGTTTAGGTGACATTCCTGAGCCCACCACAAGAATTCCTTTTGAAGGCAAGGTATTATTTGAATGACAGTGTCCAAATCTTGGCAGTGCTGTGTCCATACATTTTGAGATACCATTGCAGCTTCCTCATATGCAGTTTGGCATTGGGAAGCACCAGAATACAAGATGCCATGAACCCTAATGCTTGAAGGACTGTCCTTGCAGTCAGCACGGACTGATGAGATAGTTGATGGAAGTAAAGTGACAGACTCTTTTGTTTGTCCGGGGTTAAAAGGCCATCTAGTCTCACACCCAGAAAGCACATGTCTTGAGAGGGTACTAGACTGGACTTTATTTCGCTCACAGAATACCCTAGGCATCTTAGCACTGCTATGACATATTCCAGATGCTGTAGAAGGTGTTCCTTTTCTTGAGCCAGAATCAGGCAGTCGTCCAAGTAAGGATAAATTTGAATGCCTTGAAGCCTGAAGTAAGCTATCACTGGAGCCAGAACCTTTGTGAATACTCTGGGCAGTAGATAAGCCAAAGGGCAATGCAGAGAACTGATAATGAAAATCTCCAGTTCAGATACTTTCTGCAACTTAGCCTTATGGGCACATGAAGGTAAGCTTCCTTGAGATCCAAAGTTACCATCCAGTGATCTTTGCCCAGCAGAGGTAACAGTTGCTGTAACGTCAACATCTTGAACTTGGGAATGTCCAGATAAGTGTTGAGGATAGATAAATCCAAAATTGGTCTCCACGTGTTCCCCTTCTTTGGTACTAGGAACAGGCGAGAATAAACCCTTTCTGACACAGGGACTGGCTGAATAGCCCCTATCTGGAGTAACTGAGAAACTTGCTTGTGAGCCTCTTTTCTTTGTGGAGGAGGAACATCTGGCATGCCTTTGAAAGGGGCATTGTGTGGAAATAAAATCTGTACCCGTGATGAATGATATCCAGCACCCATCTGTCTTGAGTGATTAAATCCCAATTTTCTTTGAAAAGAGACAATCTTCCTCCCAATGGAGCTGCCAGAGTCCACTGGCAGCTGAAAAGGCAGGTCATTGGTTCTGCAAGGACTGACCCCTGCCCTCACCAGAAGTCTGAGCAGGTGAACTGTCTGATCTAGGCCTAAACGAACCTTGAGCCCTGCCCCTACCACGTCTAGACCTACCCCTAGACTGGGAACCATAAGCAGGATATGTCCACCCCTTAGCAGGCCAATTTCTACTAAACTGAGGCTGCACCTGCAAAAATCTTTAACAGTCTGCATAGACTTAGCTTTGTCCTCCATTTTCTTTAAAACTGCTTCCACAGGCGGTCCAAACAACACATCAGACTGTAAAGGAGCATCCAAAATCCTGGTCTTAACATGCTCAGCTAAATTCTGATCCTTCAACCATGCATGTCTGCGAAGAACAGAACTAGTAGCAGCCACCCTCGAGGAGGCCTGAACAGCATCAAAACCACACTGCAAAGAATGCTTACCCACTTGTTCAGACACATGAACCAAATCCAGCAATTCTTTACACTCAATACCTTCCGCCAAAGCATCCACCTTAGATTTCAATTGTGAAAGGAGATAATTCTGATATTTCAGCATATGAAATTGACAATTCAACGCCCTCATGGCTAGAGTGGAAGAAGTATATACTTTCTTACCCCACCTATCCAAAGCCCTTGCCTCTTTATCAGAGGGTACAGGATTTTTAACCACAGAAGCTTTCACACCTTTAGGCCCCTGAGAAACAGTTTCTGGGTCCGCCCTGGGACTCTTAAACAAATACTTATGAGCCCTATAATACCTGTCAGGCTTAACAGGAGCAGGAGGCAAGGAATCAGGGTTCAGAGAAGCCTCTGCAAAAACATCCTCCACCACATTCAACACAGGAGGAATAGCTAAGGGCCTATGCTGGGCCAAAAACAAGAATTCCCTAAGCCTTTTTCTGGAGTCAGAGTAATCTTGGCCTTCCCATTTAAAGTGCTCCCTCATGGAGTGAAGAGTCTCTGAAAATGAAAAATCCTCAGGAGGAGAAGCTGAAGGAGTGGAATCATCCACATCAGAATCAGAATAAGTAGGAAACTCTTGCAAGTCTTCCACAGAAGACTCTGAAGCCTGTGAACACTGTTCAAAACTATCAAACTCCTGTTCCACCCTAGGCCTCTTATCAGGTGGGGGCATAGAACCTCTAATCAGAGTAATCAAATCTTCTGCCATTTTAAGCATATGTTTCTTAGGCACAGAGAATGCTAGGAGAAGCCCTACAGAAGCTGAAGTTGGCCATCCACTAAAAGAAGCTTTGGCAACAGAAGGAGAGGCCCTAACTACCTTGGGAAGAGAGGGAAGAACAGTTACCTGAGAAGCCCCTCAGCCTGGCCTACCTCCTGAGAGGGCACATCCTGTAACAGTAAAGTATCTGCCTGAGACTCCATAGAGACTCCTGGCAAAACCTCTGGCTCCTGAGCCTTCGACTGCCGGTTCCTCACCCTAGACTTCACTGTTTTGTCCTGAGCATCCGGCGGCATAGTATAATTGCAACGCTTCCCAAACACTAACCTAGCACAATCAAGCCTCCTCTTAATAGTGCGCATGTATGATAATCCCTATGCGGTATCTGCCCCACAAGAAATACAGTTATTCACTTTTCTGACATCCGGTTAAATACTGAGGCAAGAAAAACCAAAATGTTCCCAACGTTACTTAGCCAACTCTGTATTCGGTCTGAAACTGAAAATCTCAGAACTCCAACCTGCAAAATTGCTTCTGCATCGGACCATGCGGCAAAAAGACTGAGGTCATGCGCATTAGTACCCTGACGCACTGGACGCCAGTCTAAAGCCCATGACCGACGCCAGCCTTTACTCTGGTATTTTGTCAGGACTGCAGCAAGGGAAGACGAAGAACATCACCCCTGTATGCCCCTTCCACAGGATGATTGCTGCCAGTGTACCCTCCATGCTGCTCTTGTTGTCACTGATGGGTATGAACTCTGACCTTGACAGCTGAGGGTGAGCTCATTACTCACATAAATGACAGTCTACCTTATGAGCACACTAAGCACACAATGGATCCACATTTGAATTCTGACTCCCTTACCTTCTCCTGCTGATCCTGCACTAACCCTGGAATAAAAAAGTGAACCTTCTGCCAGTCGCTGTACTGAGAACCTTGCACTTTTGTCATACTTAGAAATAGCAGGTAAAGCTTCATATTCTTCCCTCCTCCTTTTGTAGGTTACTGGAAGGAAAATGTACACCAAAGGCAATTCTTGACTTCACATTCCATTCCCATGCAACATCAGCAGTACACATCAGGGTCCTAGCTTGCAGGAACACTTGAAAGGTTTAAATGCCGGAATGCTTGGAAGGTTTCAGTGCTTACAGCATGGAATGAAGGAACCTCCTTCCAGCAAACATTAGGACTGCAATTTGAACTGTGTAAGCAACTTCCGGGGGCTAAACATACCCTCCTAATCCAACATATGTGAGAACAGCAAACGGCAAAAAGACATGCACAAATCCCTGAGCAAAAGAACAGAAAATGACAAAAAATTCAGAAGTATGCTGGACTGTAGATATCATACTGCAATACACTTCCAAAATCAGATTCACAAATCTCTTCAGAACAGGAAACTGGAGGAGAGCACACGGCACCATATATGTTATGCCCTCTACAGAGGGAGATGACCATGGTTATTTCTTTGCATGTGGACATAAGAAAAGCTTGCCAGAGTTCAAAAAGTTTAGTCCAATATTACACCTGCAGCAGCCGATCTAATGCAGAAGACCTGAAGTTTGTGCTAGAAGAAACAAAGCACTATCAGATTCACCAATGTCCACTATTTGGAGTGGTGCACTACTTTAGACAGTTTCATCTAACAATGCATTCTGCTCATACCATTTACCATTATCTGTCAGCACATCAGAGCGTTAAGATTATGTGCTTTATCCTGGTCTTGGTTGAAAACTGAATAAATAGAAATAATGGAGTGTTTAGTCACAGCAACACTTAACTGAACTTTCTGGCAAGTTTATAGAGAAACTGGCTCCACACAAATTAATTTGTGTTTTGAATATCATCTACAACAATGGAAATAAAATAACTTTTGAGAAATGCTGCACAACAACAAGATATGTTTATACTCATTTGTTTTACTTCTGTTTTAACTTCATTTATCTCCCAGGTTGTGACTGAAAGTGACCTAAAAAGGACAGCCTATCCATTAATTTAAAAATTATTAATTAAATTGGTACTTTTACTTGTCTACTACATATTCTGTATTTCTGTTGAAAACTAACTTACATATTTCATGTCTTGATATCATAAGGGAATAAATCCATATTTAATAAAGAACATTCAGTTGATGCAGAAATACTCTTGTTCTCAACCTTGAAATTCTAAATTGCTACACCAGAAAACTTGACTAGTACCTTTGATTCCATCTTTGACACCGTAGATCCAGAACTCATCCACCACATTCAGAACTTCAATAATGTCTCCCACAAAAAGAGGCAGCTCCTCTGACACGCTGGGCCGGAAGTCAAAGATGGCTCGTACCACGGATCCAGGCTCCATTATTCACACAGCTGAAAGAGATGCCCACATATTTAAATGTTTCAGCATAGAAGCAGATTTTGCAATGTATTTATACTGAGTTTACTGTACTGGACACTGTAATTAAAAAAAAAATGTACAGAAGTCCACATAAAGGAGACAAAAAGTTACCAAAATCCTTGATAAAATGGTCTACAGGGCTTAAACGAAACACCAGTGTTTTCAAATAACAAACAGGTGCAAAAAGTCACAAAACATGTACCCAAAGACTTAAGGCTCTCAGGCAAAACACAACTTTCTGGATCACTGAAGGGTGATAGACATTTCACATTGTTCTGAGCCATTTCAGTCATTGAAAGGTAAGCAGTTTATCAGCTGAAGGACAGACCATCCATTAATATTGTTCACCACAAGTAAATGTATCGCAAATAAACTACAGAAATGCAGAAATCACCCACCAGATGAGGGTACACTTTTCAAAAGTTGCAGACTTGGCATTTGGTCTTTTTAACTGGTACTATAGCAAGTCAAAGCAGTTAGCAGAAATGTAACCTTAGACATGAATAGCTGCTAAAATCCACAGATACCAAAAGTAATAATCCAGGATGAACTACCATAGATCAAAATTAGGGCAAAACTACACTTTCCACTAGGGCCACAGCAGACAGAGTAGATAAATACAATGGTTAGCATAAACTAAATCATTACTCCTGAGTACCTAAACTACTCTAGAAACAGGTCTATATTACATTGTCGAACTTGTAAAAGTTCGAACGATGTAATATGGAACCCAAATGTTTGAAACGCAAAAATAGTGAAGCCATGGCACATCGATTTTTTCCCAGGGAAAAAAAATAAGTGGGCCGCTTTTGGGGTTTTGCTATTTCTTCCACTGTGGTGCGATCTCAGAGTTTGTATATTTAAGTAGGGGGGTGTAGGGGGCACAGCCCCCCACATTGGGGGTGTGGTGGGTGAAGCTCCCCCCACTTTAGTTTTAGTTTAAGGTCTATGTTTTTTTTTTTTTTTTGTTAGGGAACAGTGATTTTTTTCCCTGGGTGAAAAAAATCACTGTTCTGTGTGTTCGTTATTGTGCGGTTTTGGACTTTTGGGTTCAATATTACATCGTTCGAACTTATACAAGTTCGACGATGTGACATAGACCCTCTAGAAACAGGTAGCAGCAAGTTTTGCACTCTCCTCTCTTCAAGCCCAAATGAACATTCATAAAGAAAACAGCAGTAGTGTTAAGAGACAAAACTAGGCATCTAGCTTTTTATATTTCATACATCTGTGTGCAAGTAAATACAGAATATGGGGAATGGTTTCCAAAATAAAGCAGTGAAATACAAGACTCTGATCTTGATCTTGCTAAAGAGTCTACACGAATTCAACTGTATATAGAACTTTCACACATTAACCAGTCACAACAAAGCAGTACCTGAACTTCATAAATGCCATGACAATTCAATTTCAGTAAGTTGTACTTAAATTATTTATTTTATTTATCTGCATTTGTTTTCCAAGATGGTCTATCTGAGGTGAAAGTCTTTATTTCTGTCAAGGACCAGAGAGAAAATCTCCACAAAAAACACAAAATATTAAAAGTGACAAAAAATTGCAAAACATTCTGTAGGCATCATAAACGTACAATGCATACTAAAAATATAGCCAATAAGCAGAGGAAAAGAAAACATTAAAACTGAAGCAGCTAATGGTTTTGTGCATAGTAGAAAAATATAACACTACCACTGACATCCACTCATAATGCAAATTAATTTAAAGCACAACTACATCTTCACCTATCAAATCATCAGTTCTGCTCCTGTATATCTCCAGGATAAATGCCTCATCTTCAGCTTGCCATATTGCCAAACCATGCCTCTTCATTCAGAATCCTATGCCCCACAACCAGTCTTCACCAGTACATGAATATAGTTTTACTAGCATCTCCCAGCCATATACATACTTTGTGCACTGCTCACCCCCACCTCTATACTTCTAATATAAAACTTATGATAACACACACACGTGTATTTTATATATATGTATATGATATATTGATATATATACACACACACACACACACACACACACACACACACACACGTATATGTATATATTTATGAACATTCTTTACACCCCACCTGTTAATTACAGCATTGGCCCTGCCAAGTTCCTTTCCTCACCTCCATTCTTTCAAGTTCTAAGCACTAATTACACAATTTACCGTGGTGGTGCAGCGGTAGCGTTGTTGCCTCACAGCAAGAGGTTCTCCCGTTCGATTCTCGGCTGGAGTGCGGGGAGTGCCTTCTGTGTGGAGTCTGCATGTTCTCCCCGCGGCTGGGTGGACGTTCAAAAGACATGCGTAAATAGGCGTGCCTTCGTTGAACATCGAGCTGGCACCTCGGCATTCGTCAAAATCTACTGCCAATCATTAGCGGACCGGAGTTCCACTGTGGCGACCCCTAACCGGGAAAAGCCGAAAGACAACAACAATAACATTATATATTTGACAAATCCACTAATACATCTCTTCAAATGCTCAATGTTCAACAGTTGCTAATGCATAAGTATCTTTTATACTGTAATAGTTGTCTTTACTTCATACATACGTAATTGGTTAGCAAATGAATGTGCAAGTGTTGACGTATATTGCTTAATGTTGGTTCAAGTATACTACTGAATGCCTGTTTAAAAATTTTGTAACAGTTCTTCCTGGGCCTCTGCAGAAAGGAGTTTTTGACTAAACCCAGCAGTTGGATAACCCCAGTAAACAAAAGCAAAATATAAAAAAAAAAAAAAACATTTAAAACAGAATAAATAGCAGAAAAGCAGCAATGCACTACTGGAATTACTGTATACAAATCAGAAGTTGATGTTATTGTCACAACAGGGAACATCTCGTACATCGTGTAACAAAGCAGTTTTACTGAGAGCATAACAATAAGTGCATAAAGAATACAATAACATTTGCATAGGGATATACCCATGTGAGAGCAGTGTAGCAACCAACAAAGCTTTATGAACTAGCAGAAAGGTTGAAGTACTGACCTACGTTAAGAGATGTATGATGGGAAAAGTAATGTAAAAATTAGGCCTGCATGTGAGCACCTGGAACAACTGCATGTGCGCATCCCATTCCAAGCCAGATCAAAAATTAACAAAACAGCAAAACACTGACCATGAACAATAAAGGAATTGAAGTGAACATATCATGTACAGTTTTAACTAGTACACTGCAAGTACCATGCTGAAAACAAAACTGACTCTGCTCACTGCAGACGGTACATAATCCATATCATCCTCTTGACAAAAACTGAATATCCAGCACCATGCACACATCAGGGCCAAATACACCACATACAGACCAAAGATGAACTTCTCTAAAGCAAACTTCACACTACTCAAGACTGGTGTGGTATCCTTCAAGGCCCCCGAGCCAGTGGAAACCACAACCCAAGCTGCGGAAGCCCTTACAAATGCCTTCTACAAACACCTCCAGGACTGCATGGATCAGGCAATCCCTAATAAAACCAAGACTCTATCCACCAAGGGCAAACGTCCAGTCTGGTGGACCCCAGCCATAAACAAACTTTACAATAAGAGGAGAAAGCTGTTACATGATAGAGCAAAATCCATAAAAGAGAAGACACCCTTGATCATTATTAGTAAAAAAATACAAGCACTCATAAAATCATCCAAGGCCAACTTTGAGAGAAAAATTGCCATAGATTCAAAAGACAATCATAAGGCCTTCTTCAGCTATGTTAGAAACCTGTGTGGAAACTCCCAGATATGCGCAGAATTAGTCCAAAATGATACAAAAATCACTGAACCCACAGACATTGCCAACATACTGGCACACAGGTTCAGTGCAAACTTCACCCCCCTCTCCCCCCCAAAAGGAGAGATAACTATCCCAGCAGAGTGTAGCCTCCCAGACATCTCAAATGCGCAGGTGAAAGCTGCTCACTCTAAAGCTAAAAACACAGCATCAATGGGACGGATGGTGTCCCCGGCTGTGTGCTACACGAACTCAATGAGGAACTAAACCCGCATATAAGGCAGCTGTTTAATCTTAGCCTTACCACAGGATACGTGCCCAAGGAGTGGCGTACAGCAACTGTGGTCCCACTCCACAAAGGCAGTGCCTCTATGGACCCTGGTAATTACTGCCCCATAAGCTTAACAAGCCTGGTCTGCAAAGCTATGGAGAGGATCATAATGGAACTCATAAACAAAGACATAGGGGACTTGCAGACATTGGACCCGACCCAGTTTGGCTTTGTCAAGGGCAGATCATGCCTTTTGAACTTGGTCGACTTCTTCGAAACAGTCACCAAGGCCATTGATGAGGGAAAGGCAGTCCATACAGCCTACCTTGACCTTGCAAAAGCTTTCGACACAATACCCCACTCGGGTATTATAGAGAAACTTACCAGCTTAAATGTAAACCCATATGTCACAAGATGGGTTGCAAACTGGCTAAAGGACAGAACCCATAGGGTTAGAGTTGCTGGCGCCATGTCAGACTCCAAGCTGGTCACAAGTGGTGTCCCACAGGGCTCAGTCCTTGGCCCCCTGTTGTTCGGCATCTACTTCTCAGAAGTACAGGCAAACATAGGAGGACTATGGCTGACAAAGTTTGCAGATGACTGCAAACTGAGCACCATAGTGGAAAGTACATCAGACACAGATATCCTTCAGATGGGTCTCACGGAAACTGAGAGCTGGTGCCAGAGCCATGGCCTGAAGTTAAATGCCAAAAAATGTATAGTCATACCCTTCGGGAAAAACAAGGTAACCCCAAGCTACCATATAGGTGGCAATCCATTAAGCACAGAAGAGGTTATCAGGGACCTGGGGACCCAGGTTGACAGTGGCCTTTCTTTTGACACTCACATTGCTAAAGTGGTTAGAAAGACCTTCTACATTGCCCACCTGATCATGAAGGGATTCACATCCAGATCAAGTGAGGTCATTGTTCCCCTGTACTCTTCACTTATCAGACCAATGATAGAGTACAATGCCCCATTCGGGATGTATCTCATCAGACACCTGCAGCAATTGGAGAGACCCCAAAAGTTCCTCACCAAAAGGATAAAGGGACTCCAAAATCTGTCATATGCTGCCAGACTGAAGAAACTCCAGCTCTATTCAGTCGCATACCACCTGCTCAGAGGTGACCTGTGCCTGACATACAAGGCCATGTCCAACCCGGAATTAATGGACATGCTCCACCTCAAAAAATCCAAATCTACCAGATCCACTAGAGCAAGCAACTTAAACCTTAGCACGGATATAAATAGGACATGCTGGAGGGATAGATTTGTCACCCAGAGACTCCCTATGCTGTGGAATAAAATCCCGGTCCATGTGAGGCAGAGCACCTCGCTGGCTCTGTTCAAGAGAAATCTTGACTGGTGGATGGGAGATCCACCCCGGGAATCATCTCTGTGTCACTGCTGGACAGAGGCACAACAAACTAATGGGCACAGTATTTTTTAACATAAGGGGTGGCGTAAGCTACAAAACTTTGGGCTAGGCTTATAAATGCCTTAGGGCAGATAGCCTAGTATAAACCTATGAACCTATAAACCTATGAACCTATGAATATGACCAGATTCCTGTGTTTAGTGACAGGTAAACCCACTCTCAATAGATCTCACATGATGCACATCTGAAAATGACAAGTCCTAGTTATACTCAGACTTAATTACAGAAAACCACAATAGTTTATGCCACATTCAGTTCTGGTTAGGAGCAATATAACCTTGTTCAAATATTTAACCTCAAATGTGCGTGTGCCTTAATATTATTAGTGTAACGCATAATTCTATCAAAATTGTGCACAGATATATGTTACCCATTGATAATATACACATCATTTATACTGCATAAATCATTGTTACGGTTCTGTATTTTCTTGTTACTTGCTTGTATCCTCTTCTACCTGTTGCCACTGAGGATCCAGATTGTGGCAGAGGTCTGTTGAAGTCTACTTACCCATATATCAAATTTAAGAAAATAAACACACAAAAACAAACACTCACATTACAACCATCTATGGAACCCCACCTATGCTCCATCACAGCACGAAGAATATCTCAACCAAATTCCTTAAACAGTTATAAAAGTTAATCAAATATCTTTGTTATGATTGACGTCAACTATATACACAAACTGGCAAACATACTGCAAACAACAAATATGCACACAGATATCTGGATTTTGTAAATGCCAATACACTTGGTCAGACTGTCTTCTCTGTCCACCAAATGAATGTATCTTCTTGATCTTATCCTCAAAAATGTTCCCCTTCATTGTACTACCACATTGTTACCCCCTCCCAAGTCAAATCTGACCATTTTGCTGTGTCCTTCTCCCTCAAAACCTGCGTTATGGCCCCTCTAATCACTCCTCTACATTCAGAAATTACTAAAAAACCAAGTAGTTAATATTTAGTGATCTTCAGACTCACAAAAGGTGCAGCTTTACAGCAAGCCTTGCACCTGAGGCTGCTGTTTACTTTTCTGAATTTTATTCCCTCTTAGATAACTGTGCTGAGGCAGCTATACCCATCTGGAGAATTTAAAACTAGACCCATACAATGGAACTAAACCTCATGACCATCTGTAAAAGACTTTCACATCAATATTATGAAAGGGATTTAAAACATGCAGATTCCATTACGAAATGCAACGCCAGCTAGGAACTTAGGGTTGCATCTAATTCAAATCAAAATCATAAGGCCCTCTTCAGTTATTCTAGGAAGTTTAAAAGTACCTAACAGTTCTGTACTGAACTTTACTGGTACCTCCTTCTTTGACCCCAAGAACATTGCCAATATTTATGCAAATGTTCTTTCAACTTAACACCACCCGCACTTCCATCATTTCCTCCAAATTCCCTCCAAAATCATTTTGGACCAAGTCCTTCTGACATCTTCCCAAATTAAAAATACCAGTTCCATGTATCCTGACAGTACCCTGGATGTCTATTGCAAAGTGCTATATCTCATCTAGCAAAACTCTTCATTAGTCCGAGTTTTTCCACTGGTTACAGCTTCGAGGTATGGAGAAAAGCTGTTGTGGTGCCCTTGCATTCAGATGGCCCATATACACTATAAGCTGGTCAGTAAAGGCTTATTAGTCTTGGAAGTACTAATACATGACATAGATGCCTCTGTATCCCGAGATACATTCCAGTTAGGCTTTTTAAAAGACAGATCATGTCTACTCAGCCTGGAAGAGTACTTTAAAAGGGCTACTGAGGCTATGGATAGCAACCTAGCTGGACCTTGTTTAAGGCCTTTGACACTCATAACCAATGCTTGGAATTATGGCATTAATCATGGGCTTACTCTTCACATCAAGAAAAGCAATGTAGCTTTCTTAGGTACATCTTTTCCTGCTGTGAAGAGTAAGCCCATGATTAATGCCATAATTCCAAGCATGGTCGACTCAAAAATAACTCCTGCCCTCCATCCCTCAGCTACAGTCATTGTAATCAAGACAAGTGGTCACTTCGCAGCCTCACCCCCCCCCCTTGTATTCTACCTTTTTTCGGTCAAGTGGCTTCAACCCCCTTGTATTCTACCTTTTACGGTTAAGCGGCCTCTTAAAGAGGTGGGTAGGTCAGAAAGCCCTTCAAGGTTGATATAATCTTATGGTATGCTATACAGGGGCAATGTTTATTAAGCCCCGAGTTGATTGGGAATGTGCGCTATCAGAGGCAGGTTTTAGTTTGAATACACCGAAATTTTAAGGGCCGACAAGGGATTGTTGGCACAAACCGACTTCCTGGGCTATGTTTAAGTCTATGGTTTGTTACAGAATTTAGTTATTGTACTTGGAGTTTGCTACTTGGTGATGTTTTGAACATTCTGGATTTAATAACACATCTACAACTGGTGTGCTTATTGACTTGGGTCGTGGGGGGGGGGCAAACTGTATGGGTCCAAACAGCATTAGGTACAGCTAAGCTACTGTTATACAGTATAACTAATACAATACTTTTAGGTACACTGAGATACTATACAGGCCACAAACTAATCTGGTTGGACACACTGATTAAATGTAAATATGAGATAAGTAACTGCACTGTTGCTTTTACATGAAGCTTTTGCAAACAATGACATTTTTAAAATGTAAACAGTGATGGTTCACATTTATTTATAAAGAACTGTAAATGATTATGTCAGGCAATGATTTAACTGATGTATACACAAAATGTATGCAACTAAAGGCATATACCATGTACATACACGGTATGTATTTGACAAAAAAAAGACAGTGGGCTGGACTCAAACATTGTATGTTAAGCATAAGGGATATGACTATGTAATACGGTGAGAGACAGCAACAAATGAATAACTCAAGTCTTCATTAGTAGACCTTGGTACATGTACCACAAGTGTGTAGAAAAACCTGCTTACTACGCTGATTGCTATTACTGTATTAATCCATGGAGAGTTAAGCACAGGGCAAGACAGATGGTGCATGCAGGATGCCAAGTTTTTTGCATGTGTCATGTAAGTACCAACACTGTACAATGGAGATAATGTCCAAAAATCACCACTACCAACCAGTTACTACACACAACCATGTACAACACCTGACCATCTCACATAAAAACAACCATTTCCAGCGCGATTGTGCAGTTCCGTTGAGGTATGCTGGCCCAGTAGCACAGATGGAAGTATGGAATGGCATACATCTCCATGAAGGCAACAGTCCTAACTCACTGACAAGTGTGCTATTTATTTTATTTATTTAACATTTGTTTACTGGGAAAGTCCAACTTGGAATGAAGTCAATTTTCAGAGGAGGCCTGGGGAGAAATGCTCCAGATGCATGTCTTTGAAACATTTTCAATGTACAGTGTCCAGAATATTAATGAGGGTTTAGCTTAATGCCTTTATATGAATTTCTGCTCTACTGTTACTGAAAATGGCATCAGTAAACAAATGGGTTTCTTTAGCAGGGCTTAAAAGCCCACTGATTCTATTATCGATAATTACTTTCCATAAAATGACTTCCACTGAAGTACAATGTTACATGCCAGAATGACAATACCTCTCAACCCTTCTCAACATCATAATGGCAGAGTAATTGAAAATAAACCTACATGAGAGATTTGCAGAGTTCTTTTGTTACTACATGTAGAAAATTAAAAAAAAAAATTAGGATTCATTTATACACTGCATTCAAGATAAGGCCCTGCCTATTATGGAAAAACTGCTGTACCTTGCCACTGTAGGTTTCTCTCAAAAGGTTTCTGGATTCTTCTTCTCCACTGCTGAATATTGCTGCTACACTTAGCAGACAGAATGAAGTAGAGTTCTCAGGCCAGCTAACACAAGATGTTCCCAATTATCCCTCCTTATGAAGGATAAGCCCTGTGAGTAGTTGTGCCAATGGGAAAAATTATGAAAAATGGTAAGTGTCCTCAGATTATTAGAGCAAAAATAGTTTCTAACTTTTCTCTGTTACATGAAACAATTATTCTACATCAGAAACACCTTAATATGGTATAAATCAGTAAGAATTCAAATTCCATAAAATGAGCTTGTATTTTAGAGAAAAATTAGTAGGTCTCATTTGCACTGATTGTGGATATATCATCTTTCAAGTTTCTGTAAAAAATGTCCCACTTTGGACATATGAAAAGTGGCAACCCTAACAGCATATCTTGCAGCAGGTCTGCCTAAGAGCAGTAGTTTCACACTTTTTTGTAACCTTTGTTCTCACTCTTTTTTGTATTCTCTGTATCATAAAGCTTACACAAACAGTATGTCATTTTTTAGCAAAATTGCACTAATGCTGTATTTGCTGTCTTAGGAGCTGGGGTCATAGATGGAAAGTCACTTGACTAGTCCACCTACCTAGTTAAACAATGTAAAATAAATAAAACAAATAAATAAAATTAAAAAAAAAATAGAGAGGAGGAAAAATATAACACTTTAATACTATCTTAGTGCCTCGACATACAAGCCTTCAAAGAAATAAAAAACATTACATAAAATCCTATTTTATAACACCATTAATTAATACTCCAATCAAATCATTAAATAATACACCAATAGAAAATAGCAATCAATTAATGTAATACTTTCCAATTGCATTCAAGATCCAAATCTAAAGGTGTTAAAATGCCAGACTTTAAGATGTATACTGTCTCTTTATAATGCAATTTCTTTTTTTACTTCAACATAATTTCATCATTTCACAGTCTCTAAAATAGTACCCCTTAAGCAGCTACTACCCACCCCATGGCATAATGTATAATGAGCTGCTACACGGCTATCAGCTTTATTATGTTTAATATCCCTAAGATCTCCTGTAGTCTAACTTTGAAGGACCTTTTTGTTTGTCCAATATAGAAAAGGTCACAGCATTATCTCAGAGTATAAACAACACCCACACTATTACAACTAACAAACTGCCTTGGAACACAGGTTACTTGATTAATTTTATCAAAAAATGGAGCTATATATTTACAAATGGGACACTTCCCACAAGGAAATGTTCCCAAAGGTTTAGGTTCTACCCATAACTCCATCTCTGAAACCACAACGGAGCTATGAACAATTATGTCCTTTATGCTTTTTCCCCTTTTCAAAGAAGGGGAAGGTCTATTAGGTAGCACATCGTTTAATATTCTATCCTTTAATAAATAAGCCCAATAATACTTAATGACATCAAAGATCTTATCTGCAATAACCTTATATGTAGTGACGGAATACACTTTTCAATCTATTGTTTGTGTAGCATTACTTACACTCTTTACTTCTCTAAGATAAAAGCTCCCACTTCTTTTATGTTAATACTACTTGCATCTTGATTTCTACCAAATAATCGACTTAAGGCTTTTTCAACACAAAAATCATAACCTTTCTTTAAAAAATAACTACAATTCCTCCATCACAATATTATCTCTATTACAGAATCTGGAGACCCGTAAAAGTTCACTACAAGGCAATGAGTTTATTAAATGAGATGGGTGGCAAATTTTACCATCCAAGAAATGATTGGTGTCAGCAAACTTCATATGGACTCTAGTTTGTATATCTTCCCCTACTATACCCTCTAATTCTACATCTAAAAAGGTAACTTTCTTACTAAACTGTACACAATCAAATTGAATACCAAAACTGTTACATTGCAAACCATCAATAAACTCATTTATTAAAACTTCTCCTTCACATAAAAATAAGGTAATCAATAAACCTAAAATATTTTACTACATCCTCATTATAAAATTCTAACTGATACAAAAAAAACAAACAGGTTTGCACACATGGGGGCAAATGATGCCTCCATGGCCTTTCCTCTCATTTGATGAAAAATGTCTCCATTAAATTCAAAAAAATTATATGTTAAACTGAAATAAAGTAACTCAATCACATAATTCATTAAAAGGACCATCTCCTAAAAATAATTTACTGTTTCAATACGTAAAGAGTGACTTATATGTGTATATAGGCTTTTAACATCCATAGTCAACCAGTAATGCTCATCTTTCCATCTTGCAGATTATATCCTCTCTAAAAAAATCAAAAGAATCACATATATAATTTTAAGTTTCATAACTAGTTGCAACAAATTATGAAGCAATATACCTATATTGTGTAAAAAAAATAATTAGCAGCTGATACTATTGGCTGACCAGGTGGAGAAGATAAGTTCTTATGAATCTTTGGTAGACAAGAAAATCTAGCTATAGTACATTCTTAAATAGTGAAGTTTCTATCAATATCATCCCTTGAAAAATATCCCAATCTATAGCCTTTATTTATTAAGTCTTGCAATTCTAGTAAAGACCTTTCATATTCAGTAATTGTTACTTTATTGTGCATATTAACATTATTTAAATTTTCATCACACATTTTCTTATATTAAATATAATGTATGACAACTATTTTATGGCCTTTATCTGCTGGATTACAAGATCACATCATTTACTAATATCCTTTAAGGATAACCAGTCAGCTTTAGTTAAATTATAAACAACATTTTTCCTAATCTTTGACACATCAATACACATTTTTTTCAAGAGCAAAACCAATTACCGAAGAGAAATTTTTAACACTTTCATTTACAAAAGGAGGAATTAATTCACTTCTCCAGGAAATCTGAGAAGTATCCAATAAACAATATGCATTAATATCAGCTTGAAAAGAAGAATCACATGAAAAATATATTTTGTCACAACTCTCTATAGAACTGTCCAATACATCATTTATACTTTGGTCATCAGACTGTCATTTCAAAAAATGATTAATCAAATGTAGTTTATTAGCAAAATGAAACATTTCCATTTTTAAAATATGTAACCTAAGCAGTATTGTTGGTACACATTTAAGCCCAGGATTGAGAATGGACATCTCTACATCAGACTGTATACATCCAGATAAATTTAAAACCAAATTTTAATTTCTGTTATACAACACAACTCTTGCACAGAACTTAAAAAAGTCTTAATGTCAATACCATTTCTTTTTCTTCCCTTGCCACTGATGTTTCTCCCTTGTGGTATCCAAACGACCTCACTTAAGGCTGGAACTTCCTTCCTGTTAACCATTCCGAAAATTACTCTGCATATATCCAGGTTGTTTAGCAGCCGGTAGTGGGGGGGTAGGTTGTTTCTTCCTCTTCTTCCCATTCAGTAGCACTTAGCTTGCTTCAGAAGAAGTGGAAGAAACTCCATGCTGTTGGAAATTCCCCTCATTTCCGGGGGGACTCCCGCCCTTCTGGCCTCTATTATTTTTGCTTCTTGCCCCAAAGGCTGAACCATTATTATAGTCTTTAATGTCCCTATTTATCTTTTTCATTTTCTGCTCTATAAAATTCTTTGAAAAATCTTGCAGTTTCTCATTAATCCCTCCTATTAATTGTTCAAAACGGGAGGAACTAAGCTGAGCAGATAATGGGGAATATAAAGACGAAATTTCTTCTTTCAACAATCTCTGTTTTACAGTGTCCCTCTCATTATTAAGAGACATTATTGCATTATAAAGAGACAGTATACATCTTAAAGTTTGGCACTTTAACACCTTTAGGTTTGAATCTTAAATGTAATCAGAAAGTATTACTTTAATTGATTGCTATTTTCTACTGGTGTATTACTTAATAATTTGATTGGAGTGTTAATTAATGGTGTTATAAAATCGAATTTTATACAATTTTTTTTATCTCTTTGAAGGCTTGTATGCCGAGGTGCTACGATACTATTAAAGTTTTATATTTTCCTCCTGTTTTTTATTTTGTTGTATTTAACATTTATTTTGGTGATTTGTGTTAAAACAAATAAATACTCTGTTAGGACTATTCTCACTTGATGGCTTTATGAATTCTGCCCCGCGCATGAAATTAAAAGGCTGTGCTATACACGTAAAGCATGTATGAAGTGAAACATATACAACTTATAAACACTATATCCAAGCAAATAAAGGGTAAACACAACATATATGCAACAAAAGGGGGGGAGTGATGCATATAAACCATCTATTATGGCAAAAACATGTATTGCACATGTACAGCATGGTTCACAACAAGTTTTTAAACACGCCATCCTGAGAAGCTGCTAGGTAATAAAACAGCTGTTATCACACAAAACACTGATCTGTGTAAAACTTGCAATGAAAACATGACATATGGATATGTCTGAAAGTCTGGGTCATAAATGGATTTGGACAGTCTCATAGAAGACATCATATAAACATGATATTTAGATTTGATCATTTCCATTTGAGGGAAAAAGCCATACCACAGATGTACGCGGACAAAGTCAATCTTCAATGCACAGCAGGGAAGAAACTTTATTCTATTTGGAAGTGCACAGAATACTTTGGCCCTTGTTTTAGCTTTCAGTTCTTAATCACTTCACATGACATTCTTAATATCAAGTGTGCATGCTCAAACACCTGCAATTTTTTTCTGCAATGTCTACCTGAAGAAAATTCTTAAAAATAAACATGAATATTTTTTCCATCTTTTCTACCTCATGAAATCAAATGCGAAGTATCTTCTGCAGCTTATTAGGTGGTCATAGAGCATTTTTGGATGGAATCCTGATCTAGAAAAAGATCACCCAAGGGTAGGAAACTTTAGTCTGAGGAAAGGCAAGAAAGTGCTCAAATTAATTTTGGGTTTCTGTCTCAGTTTAACAGCATTCAGCAAATTTATAAGCAGTTAAAAATATTTTTCTAAATATCTTACTATTGCAAAACCATTGTTTATGTCTACTCTTGTCGAAAAATTAGTAAGTATCCATATCTTTAAACTAGATAAGTGGATATCTTACTCATGACATAGACAAAAACAAAAAGCCCTGTAAATGCCAGACTACTGCTCCAGCTACCAAATCTGTCAACTCTTCTCCAGTCACAGAGACCCAATGATTTCACTGATTTCCTTTTCTTCTGTAGAGAAAGCAATGTGCGAATTTAAATGAAACATCCAACAGTGCCAGCACATTTGAAACTAAATGAATACAATGTCTTTGGGTTTCAGCTCAGGTATGGATTTTTTAATTTTTGTTCCTGCTACTGCAGACATTTCAGTTATCCATGTTCAACCTACATAGATATCTGAATCTCTGGCCACCGATAATGCAATTTTTCTTTAACTGCCAATACCAATGGAAGCCCTGCCTACAAGCGGAATGACACTGTATACCTGGATCACAGTTTATGGAATTTCTCTAATCTTGAAGTACTTCCAGAACATACTGCATGACAATATACAAAATAAAACTAGCAAATAAACAAAACAAAGAGCATGATGCACTGTACACCTTGGCATTTCAAAGGATAAATTATAAAACAAAAACAGTTCCAGTTATAACTACTGCTCCCTACTGATTGACTAAAAAATCACATCCATTAAATTGCATCTTTAAATGTGTTTTTAAATACATTTTTAAAAACATTTCTAAATACGTATTTCAAATGCATCTAAAATATTTGCATCTTATTTAAAAATGGACAATAGATACAAACATAACATACACTTCCTCATCACATTCAATAAATACACATTATCAAATACAAAAATATAAATATTTTCAAATAAATTAATTTCCAATACTGATTTTCATTCAAATATTCAAGTTAACTTCAAGATTTAGACCCTTTGGAAGTAACATCCTGAAGTTAAGAATCATTTTACTTTCTAGATTCAATACCTTCATAGCAAAATCACCCCCTCTTACCACACAAGGTTGGCCCAATACACAAGAAAACAGTCTCATCAGAACCACTGTGAGCAGTATGGAAATGTTCAGCAAAGAAACTATTCATATTTACAATTCGAATATCCCCCAAATGTTTTAAAATTTTAATTATTTTGGTCTGACCAATGTACCACTTAATATTTTCACATCAATATCTCAAGATGTACACTATCCCACAAGAACTACAATTAAAACACCCCTTAGAAATGAATTTACTACCATTAACGCATGCTCCTGACAAATTCTTGACCTTTTTGCCAATTTTACAATGACCTCAAAGGAATGGACAACTTAGGTGGTGAAAAAGTACTCACACGTGAAAGTGAAGGAATAGGCAACTTTAAATACCCAGTTCAAAAAAAAAACATAAACAACTATCAACATAATTTTCATTCTCAACAATTTTACATAGTGAGAACTGATTTTCATACACAGATAATTCCAACAAAAGATAATCATCCTTGACATCAAACGCCTCATGTGTACAAGAGCCTACTCCCCATCACCATTACTGAAAAATACTCTCAAATGCAATTTTCTGCAAAACTTTTTCACATTAATAATTGCATCAGCCAAAGTGGGAATCATAGTGGGAACAAACTTTTTACCCCTACCAAACACTTTTAAACCTTCACTGGATATGTTTAATCAGATTACCTGTAAAACGTGTATGAGAATCCACAGCAATGTTATTCTGCTCAATGATACTGTTTTTTTAGTAGTTGTTCCTGACTCCCAGCTAAGCTAAACACACTAAAGTTAACATAAGTACAAATACACAGCACAAGGTTTCTGAATTAGCTAAACAGCACATTGTAGCTAATAAAGATATTACTTTTATTCTGTAAGGTCCTGCATATATTCAAAAGAAAACAAACACAGAAAGGCAAGGTACCTTTTCTCCAAGCAGACATACCTACAACCAGTCTGTGGATTGAGTGACTGTTTTTTTGTCTGATTCACTCCTACCCGAGACCAGCCCCTGCTCCAATTAGTCATTACACTTTACAACCCCCCCTTTCTCCTCATCCAATATGGTCTCAGCAAAGGTGATTTAAACCTCCACCCTCCCCCTCCAATATGGTCTCAGCAAAGGTGATTTAAACCTGCGGTGCCATCTTGGATTCCCAAAGCAGCTGTCTGTACCCCTCTGGCCTTCTGTATACCTTGTAGTAAGTGCTTATTCTTTCTGAAACAACAGTTGCAAAGTTATTATAGTATTTCTCCTTTTTGTCTTTTTAGTTAAACCCACAAAAAATCATCTATAAGCCCACAGACACATAGAAGTGCATTATCGCCTGGACTGCTTTGCCCTGTACTAACGTACAGTGCTGTGAAGTCAGAAACTAAATTAGCTCAGCTAGGACAAATACATCACCTGTCTAGCTAGAGAACAACTGCAGTGTAGGTTATTCTCCTATATTTTGTACACTGTTTTAAAAGGTATTGACTGTAAGGCAAGAGGATAGCACACTATGGGAACCCCCCCCATCACAGCTCACATCCAACTCAAGAATTACCCAGCTTCCCTGCACTTTATCAGACTCTACACTCCAGTGTACATGGTATCCAACATACTGACCTGGACGAGCTGCAATCTATGGATTCTTTTTGTGCTTACAGTCAGCCCCAGCTCAACCTTTCTACTAAGATCTCATACTTCCCACACCAGCCATTCAACCTACTGGCTAATTAGAGGTAAAAAAAACCTTCTACCCAAACAAGTTCATCTCCTCACTATATAGCTGCAACTGGGAATCACTCAGACAGCTACCCCTTGAAGATGCAGTCAACTCCTTCAACACCACCTTCCTTGACATACTAAACTGCCACGCACCCTCTCGAACAATCAGAGTAAAATCTAACTATGCACCCTGGCTTAGTAAGGAATGCAGAGCCTTACTCAAGGCTAGAGATAAGGCATGGGAACAGTTCCACAAACACAAAACCCCATCAACAAGACAAAGATTCCTAGAACTGCGAAATAAAGCCAAGGAAAAAAAAAAAATAAAATAAAAGAAATTAGTAAGATCAGACAAAACCAACTACTACCATAATATCCAGAAAAATACCACAATAACCCTCAAAAATTCCGGGCTGCAATTAATATACTTCTACCAGGCAAATCAGCTACTCCTACCACATCAGCCATCAATCCTGACAGCATAGCAACCCAGTTCAATAAATACTTTACTGAAACTATCCAAACCCATGCTACTACTGTCTCCACTACTCCAACCCCATACACAGGCCAACAAAGCACCAACTCCCAAAATAGCTGCAACATCTTTACATTCCACCCAGTGTCTGCTGATACCACATGAAAACTATTAACTAAAACCTACCACATTAGCCACCGACAACCTCTCAGCAGAATTTCTGCAAACCACAGCAGATACTTTAGAATACCCAGTAGCCATACTCCTACAGATCATTATCAGAAAACATGGTCCCAGATATTTGGAAAATCTCACACATAATACCCTTACATAAAGGAGGTAACAACTGAACTTACTAATTATAGGCCAATTGCCATCTTGTCCCCTTATCTAAAATCCTAGAGAGGACTATACACACTCAAGTAATGACTTACCTTAACACAAATAAACTATTGTCAAACACTCAACACGTTTTCTGCCCCTCTCACAGCACTGCCACCACCCTCATGTCCTTCACAAACCCAGTGAACCACTATAGAAACAGAGGACTGTTTGCATCTGCTACATTTTTAGACTTGTCAAATATATGGTCAATCATGACAAACTCAGAATTTTCTCCACCCTAAATCTCAGTAACTCCACTATCGCATGGTTCAGAAGTTACCCATCAGGACAACAGCAGGCCGTCCAATGGCAACAACAACTTTCCTTTCTTCTCCCAGTTACCTTAGGGGTTCCAAAAGGCTCCATCCTTGGACCTCTACTCTTCACCCTCTTCACCAACCAGCTCCACACTACAAGCCACTGTTATAGAATATGCAGATGACTCTACGCTAATCTGCACAGCTTCCTCCCTTCATGACTTCCACACCACAACCCAAGACTCCTTCCTGTCCACAGAAATATGGCTCAGCAAATCCCAACTCATACTAAACCCCAACAAAATAAAGCTCCTTATCTTCTCCCCAACAAAAGTGACCCCTTCCTCCCAAACTTTCATCATCCTATCCAAAAATAAAACCACCATCATCCCTACAACTCATACCAAACTGCTGGGTGTAGAAATCGACAACAATGAAGTTCGGTATACACATAGCACAAACCATTAAGAAGGTCCACAAGAAACTAGTTTTACTTTACAGAAACAAACAATTCCTAACTAGACACTCAAAAGTCACTATTGCTCACGCATTTCCCATCTTCCCTCCTATATATGCCTCCCCAATCCTAACCAACCTCCACAAATCTGAACTAACCAAACTAGATTCTTATAATAAAATTGCCAAGTTTGCCACTGATGCCCCATACAGAACAAATCACTGTACAGCTCTTAAAACAACTAGAATGGCTAGAACTTCCTCAGCTACTATGCTTTAATCAGTTAACATTTGCCCACAAAATACTGCATCAACCAGACAAAACCCCTGTCCTTCAAAATCTATTACAACCATATATCACTTTCAGACCCCTCCGCTGTAATAATAAATTCCTACTAGACACCACCAAAGAAAATAATACAGCTGGAGAATAACTCTTCTCAAACTACATCCCTAACATATGGAACAAACTGCCACCCAAATTACTACCTGCTGCTCTTTAATACAGTTTAAAAAACTCCTAAAACTACACCCAAAAGACTCCTGGCTCTGTTCTTGTAACTGCCCTGGATAGACCTCTAACTGCTCAACTCTACATCTCTTAACTAACTTTGTATCTCATTGCCCTCCCAGTAAATCCTAACTGAGGCATCTGTCATCTCCTTCTCTCAGGAGTCTCTTTCTTCCCAAGCATGACAAATGACTTTTATACATATGGACATACTCATACTATGATGTCTATTGTACACATTTATCTAAGACATTTTATATTTATCTTTTTGTAACTTTTATGTTTTACACTACGAGCTTGCTTGCAGACAAGCCTTTTTATTTTACAGTGTATATAAATTTTATGTTTTTGTACAAGTCTTATATTACCTGTAACTGTAACTCCAACTTGTAATTTTGCTTAACTGGAGCTTTTCTCCCTGGGTCTCCGCTGAAAAAGGACCTGTGTCCAATCGGACTTTCCCAGTAAACAAATGTTAAATAAATACATAAAATATAAATATTATCCCCTGCACCCATGACTCTTGTAATTTCTAAACAGGATCTCAGGTGCTGGGATGAATGACCACCCAATGCCTCCAGATTACAGTTGGGCCTCCTTTCAGGAGTGCTGGTAGGACTTGTCAGAGAAAGCATCTCTAGATCCTTGGTTTTATGGATCCCCTCTGCTGCAAGGGCTACATCTTCCATTTGATTTCCCCTCTCTGTCCCTGAGGGAACAGTCTCTATGTGGCTCTTGGAAGGGACCCTGGGATCTCTCGAACCCCTTTTTTCAATTACCCCATTGATTCCTAGAAAAGATTAGTTGAGGGGTCGAAAAAAACATGCCCACGACAGACACGGCTTACCTTCCTGCTCACACCTAGAGAATGTGTCTTTCACTTTGGGGCCAAATAAGGAACTTCCATCAAAGGCTGCACTGATGAAGGAAGCTTTGAAAGCTTCCACAAAAAGTCACATAAGTGCATCCAGACATGCCTTCTGATGGAAATATCTGTCACCCTTAATGTACCTCCTGCTGCATGGGAGATGAGCCTAATAGATGAATTGGAAACAGACTGAAGGGTAGCCAACTGTGAAGCAATAGTGCTCTCTGCCTCAGAGGTTATGGTCCAGAGAGGGACTTGGAAAGTTCCTTAATCAAATCTCTCTGGAGTGTTGTAAAGTGTGACAAATAGTTCAGTGACCAGACGGCAAAGGTCACTGAAGCATAAACATGCTTCCCAAACATGTCCAATGCCCTAGGCTCCCTGTTCGGGAGGTGGACAGAGGAATTTTGTTCTGCTACTTCACTCTTCACGGCTGCTGCTACAACCATGGCATCAACCTATACTGCCTTGCTCGAAAAGGTTCTGTCCTTAGGTGGTGCCAGGACCCTGTCTGTTCTCTTGGGGATTTGTTCAATGGTATCAGGTTCCTTCCATGCCCACCGAGAGACCAAATCAATGAGCTCATTGGTGGGCAGAATCACCTACGAGGTAGATGGGCTAACACCAAAAGCCTCTAGGAATACAGACTTCTTTTGGGAAGGGTTGTCAGGAAACCAACCACTCCTTTACTTTAGGAGTCTAGAATGTCTACAAATTAGATATTGTTGTGTGGTGATCCTGGGGATCCTCGCCCCTCATCGATCATCAGCATCTTCTATGACGGACTCTACCTCAAGAGTCCAGGTGTCTCCTTTTGCACTTTTTCTTCCTGGGAACTTCTTTGGTGGGATGTTCTAGAGAAGTGTCAAAAGAAATCAGTACACCCTGTTGGGTATCCTGGTGACTAACCTGGGCTGGCTGTCACTGTAGTAAGGATGAGTGAGACTCAAGATGCAGAGACAAATATGCTAGGCTAGCCAGAGTCAAAGAAGGTGGAGAAGTTCGAGCTCTAGGGGTAGAGAAAGCTCACTCCACTACCTGAAATGGTGAATGCCTTGGAGAGAAGGAAACTGATGGCTCTGAAAAAACATGCTTACGGGCCATAAGCTCCCTCCTCCCTGCAGGCAGTGCACTCTGAAAGGGAGTCAGAAATGAGCTGTCTAATGCCAATGCTCTGAAGGGAAGAGATGGCTCTGACAGCTTCAGTCAACCCACACACCTTGGATCTGGTGACAACACTACAGAGCTAGTCCACTCAGAGACACCACCAGAGATGAAGATACCAGTATCTTCGGATCTTATGTAAATGACTCCAGAATCTTCCCATAAGGCATCTCTGATACTAGAGGCTGGATAAGACAAACAGCTAACAAAGGGAGGTTGTACTAATAAGGGTATCCATATCCAATGGTGTCAGAGCTGGGAGAACCCCCATTTATATCTGCATCGAGAGGAACGTTGTCATCATCCTGTCCACGTTGGCTTTGATCAAGCTTGTGGAAGAATGTGTCGAAGATGGTAGTCTGGACGTAACTGGATTCGGGGCCAAGGGTGGTGATCGGATCTCAAGAGATTTTTCTGTTCTGGTTTCCTGATTGATGAGCTGAGATCTGAAGCCTTAGAAAGTTGCAAAGGAGGTTCCAAACCCAAAGCTGATGAAGAGGTTGGTTCCTGGGAACAATTCCTAGAATCATTTCTCTCTCTCATTTTTTTTCTTTAAAGGGCTTGAGCCCCAGATGATGCTGATGAATGTAGATTTAGAGGGTAGCAAGCCTCTGAGTATTAATTTGCTTTTTTCTATCTCTAAGGGAGCTAGAGCTGAAGCCCATAGATAGATCACCTAGCATCAAGGTATGATGGGCCAAGGCAATACATGCATTTGGAATGCATGTACAACAAGGAAATCTTATGGCCATAAGCCATACATTTCTTGTAACCCAAGGGCTTCTCCGACATTATTCCAGGTGAAAAGAGAACAAGGAAGAAAACAATTTTAAGGAAGGAGAAAGACAAAAATACATAAAAATAATAATATACCAACAATGGTACTATATAGGTATGAAACATAAGAAAAATACCAACAACTGTAAAAAAAAAAAAAGAGTACACAAGTACTTTAGAAAGTTGAGTGGGAAAAGGGAGGAAGCATAATAGGAATTATAAAGGTAACAAAAGTGAAAATTACAGATATATATTAATAGAAACACACTCACAGTACCCAAAATCACTAGAGATTCAAGAGGAAAACAGTGACCACATCCATGCGTGAAAGCGGCAAATAAGATCAGATCAGAGGTATTTTAGGAACTATGGGATTATGGGAAAGGGAGGAGTTCAAGAATTTTCAGTCATCCACGAGCTAGTAGAAGCATCAAAGTTGGATCACCCTTATAGGTTGTCTCAATGACAGCCTCTCTTGATCTCTCACCCCGGTTATGGGAAATGAATGCCTCTGATAATTGACAGGCAGTGGGGTTAAAAATAAAAAAGGGAGGGGGCGGGCAACCTGGTATATTGAGTTTCACCCCTGATGACAGCAGGAAAGTGGAGGCAAAACAGAGGTTCTTTAAAATCTGTTCATTCTGCTTTTCTGGTTTACAATTTAAAACTAAAATTAAGTTTAGGATAAAAGTTGGTATAATGGCTAAGGTATTTATCTCTCAGAACACAAGGTGCAGGGTTTGATTCTCACCTCCCCAGGGGAAACTGGCTAGGCTTAAAATGGAGAAATAAATAGCAGGATCTGACCAACGTAAATCACAGAGTAAACAAGTGCCAATTGGGTAGTTGCAAGAAAATTTATTGATATAAAAAATTCAAACATTGGAAACAGTGCCATTTTATATATCTTTCCCTATTAAGTCAATTAACAATTAGTGAGGAGTGCTACTTTAGTGAAGCAACACTCATAATTTAAAAAAAATGCTCATATGTTTTAAAAAAGAAATACCATATTATAAAGTGTTGCACATTTGAAACATAAAATACACTGTTTAAAAATGTAATGCTAATGCTCATGTATTAACTCTAGTAGCAAGTTTGTATACATATAAAACCTGTTAAATGAACTGCATTATCAGTTATGTTAAAAACTGTATTCCTGTTCAACTGTAGAGAGAAAACTTATTGAAAAAAAGTATACAGCAAAAAGTTTACTGTAGTTAAAAAGTCACACTCTCATTTAAACCTGGGGCCTACTTTTGCTCTAACCTGAAGGTGCCTGCTTTGGACAATTGAGTGTTCGCTCTGGTATGGTTGTTCTGCTGCCCATGACCTGTTGGGCTAAAGTAGTTAAAAGTGTTAAGGGTATCCTTTTTCAAAAAATAGGGAAGTTCCGTTTGTAAGAGTCCTTACAAACGTGTTCGTTGGTTGAGATGTTTTAGCTACTTTTGGACGAATGATCTAAGGTACTCCTACTCAATTTGTTGTTGGTATAGGTTGCCCCTTTGAGTAGAGTGGTGATTTAAATTGGGAGTTCTTTCCTTCCTTTGTCAGCCAGCCTTTACTCTCATCTGAGTGGTTCACTATATTTTAAATTGTGTTCTTTCTTCGATGTTCCCCCCTGTTGTTGTTACTGATATAACTACCCACATTTGGTTTATTGACCCATCGTGATCTACCAGACAGGATATACCATCCCCCCTTATATATTCAATGAGGTCCATTCTAATTTTCGTGCTTTTCAATTAAGGATTCTAACACAAAAAATTGATCTCTATCGTCAAACTTTATCATAGTTGAATTTTATTTTCTGAAAATTTCTGTCATTCACTAATGAGTTGTTTAAACCATTTAGAAGAGCTAGGGAAGAGAATATCCATATTCCAAAAACCATAAAATTTACAGCATTTAAAATTTCAATACCAGCCCTGTCATAGTTTCTCAATATATTTGAGTTCCCATCTGTACATTGTTAGGGAACTTAAACGGGAACAAACCCTTTGCACAGTAGACCCTTTGGTACTTTTAAATGGACAAAGACCCAATGTGCTCAGAGCCACTGCTCTAGAAGCAGAGATTAGACGGGGAGAAGGGGCTTCTAAAACACCAGTACCATCTTGTGTGTAGAGATTGCACTTCTTTCCAAGTTAGAGAGATGTTTCCAGGAGCCATGAACCAGTAGCACCAAAACGATCAAAAAACAAAAATAAATAAATAAAAACAGTATCACCAGAAAAAAAAAAAAAGCAAGCTCAGATCTGACCAAAATGCTCATGTATTAACTCTAGTAGCAAGTTTGTATACATATAAAACCTGTTAAATGAACTGCATATCAGTTAATGTTAAACTGTATTCTTGTTCATAATTTTTTTTTTAAATTAAATATATTTGGTGAATGTTAAAACAATTTTACAAGCGAGCTCTTCTAATTTTGAGAACACTGCTGATGTTAACACTCATTTAAACCTGGGGCTCTACTGCTCTAACCTGGAGGTTGCCAGAAAAGTTCTCTATATTCTAGACTTGTTTCCAGTATTCCACCCCTAGCATAAGTACTTGTTCCAATACAAAGAACTTGAATTTGAAATTCTTGAAAACCAAGGACCATGCTTATATAAAGCATTTGATAATATTTTTCAATTCATCATGTGGGAAAAAATAGCCAGGGAATTGTTATGGCTAGCTTTGTATATTGTCCTTTGACAATGCCCTTTTTCTGATAAGGGGTGTAGGCTTAAAATGGGTCACAAGGGCTACTAGCCTAGCACTTGCCTATGAACAGAAACTATGAACCCAGTATGCTTCATGAAGAAAAAAAAAATATTTGTGTCAATACAAAGATGCTGCTTGTCACATCAACAAAATTGTCATACCAAAGTGCTGAAACTTTAGATCTACCTTGTACATACACAAATACAGGGACAACTGTATGTCCAAGGCTCAGAGAGAGGCAAGTCAGCTTTTCATGCTAAGTGGGCACAGAAATAACTGAAAATGCAGCTTTTATCCAATGCACAAGTTGTTTTATCCCAGGCTGAAGAGTAAATTTTGAAAAGAAATAGTCTTGTCCACTAAAGAATGTTCACATACAGATTTATCCACTCTTCAAGTAAAAAGTCCAAGTATAAAGCTAACTTTCTGATGGTCCAAATGAACCTGTTTCACATTTACAGTGTTCCAACTCCATGCCCATGACTACACAGTTTCTTTAAAGTTTCTGATGCTAAGCAGCTGAATACATCCTTCCTTCTTTCCTGGGGAATCCCCCTCCAGGCACGAGGATCTACTTCCAACTGATAAAAAAAATGACAGGATCTACTCAAACTCCAGTCTCCCAATACAAAGGACAATAATCTTCTCACCTGATTCCCAGGAATCTGCCATGGCTTAGAACAGCCTTCCTTTAGGAATGACAATAGGCTATCCTCTGCCCTCTTTCTTGATCTATCAAAAGCCTTTGATATGGTCAACCATGAAATTCTCATTCTTTCTCTAAAATCAATCTCCCTGAATAATCATGCAATCCAGTGGTTCCAGTCCTATCTGACTTGGGAGGCAAGAGGCTGTATTATGGCAGGGCAAACTGTCCAGTCAGCTACCTCTCACACTCTGTGTCCCTCAAGGCTCCATATTAGGACCACTACTCTTCTCTATTTTAATCAGTAACTATCACACTGCTATCCCCAAAGCTACCTGCATTCAATATGCAGACGATTCTACTCTGATCTGCTCAGCCACCTCTCCATCTGACCTGTAAACCTTAACCCAAAACACATTTAACACTATTGAAAACTGGCTCTCCAATCAACGTTTACTGCTGAACCCCAATAAAACTAAACTTCTACTCTTCACCCCCACTAGTAGATCCACCCCATTTTCTTTCTCGGTTACAACCAACAATAGTACCTCTATCTCCCCAGATACCCATACTAAGCTTCTAGAGGTTATTATACATAATCTTAAATTTGTCCTACAGGTCAACAAAACCATACAGACCATCAATAAGAAGGTTGGATCTCTAAAGAAACAAGTCATGTTTAACCCCATTGGCTAGAACTGCAATTGCCCCATCGCACCTATTCTCTACTCTTATATATGCCTCTCCTGTACTCTCCAACCTTAATAAATCTGAACCGAGTAAGCTCTCCCACAGATACAACCATACTGCCAGAACCTTAAACAACTAGAGTGGCTAGAACTGCCCAGCTTAACTCAATTCAATCAACTCTTAATAGCACACAAAATTCTATACCAACCTGAAGATACCCCCTCATTTATAAATATTATAAAGCCATACAACAACTTGAGGTCACTACAATCATCCAACAAACTACTGGTCCAAACCTACAAAGGTAATAACTCAGATGGTGAATCCCTGTTTGCCAACTTTGTTGGCAAAATCTGGAATCCACTGCCAAACTATATAACCCTTCAATCCGCCCCAAGTCCCTTAAAAAAAAAAAAAGCATCAAACAGTATTTCAAAGTGAACTGGCTTTGTCCCTGTACCAACCCTGATTAAGTTACAAAATTAAATCTTACCTGAATAATATCTTAAACATTTAATACTCAAATATGTTTTGTTCCAATCTGATGATTTTTTTTGCGTTTTGAATGTGTCAGACCATGTAAATTGTGAGTCTCTACTGGGAACATTACTAAACCATTCTATATTTACACAACTCCTTGTCTTATATTTTGTATGAATCTAACTGTTGTGTAATTTTATCTATTGGAGCTTTTCTCCCCAGGCCTCCGCTGAAAATGGACATATAACCAGTCGGATTATCCCGGTCAACAAATGTTAAATAAAATAAATAAATTTTATACAACAAACAAAAACTAGTCTTGTAATTATTCACTAATTCAACATGAAGGAATTCTCCATCTAGCTAATACACTGCAAAACACAACTTCTGTTGAAAGTATTAATCACATACTTAAAAACAAAAATAAAACAAAAAAAATCAGCATAAAACAAGGTAACCAAAAAATAAAAAATAATGCTGTATCAGATATCACTTGGACAGCAAACCAGGTTTAATGTTTAAAAAAACAAAAGAGTTTAAGCACTTTCATTCCATTCAATTCAAAAGTATAGTTGTGTACACTTACCATAAATGTAGATGTTAGAGTGTATTCACTGTTGCAGTCATCACATTTGGGTTATCCCTGCCAGGGTAGCCCTCGGCCGGCCCGAATACCAAAGGCTTAGTATTTCTGCGATGGTTGCTGTCGCTTCAGGACTGACGTCAGGTCGTCAGTAGTATGAAGTAAGGCAACCAATGCCATTACATCAGTTTTTCTTGCCCTAACCTGTCAGAAGCCCCCAAGTAGGAGCCAGATTCTGGAGGAAGAACCCCACCATTAGAAAGTAAATACCAATATGTCCCTTGTAAGGAAAGAGAAGAAAGGGGGATGGAGGGAGGGAAACCAGGACTGCAACAGTGAATACACTCGAACATCTACATTTATGGTAAGTGTACACAATTGTACTATGTTCTTCCTGTTTCACTGTTGCAGTCACCACATTTGGGTTGATTCTCAAAGCTGAGGAAATGGATGGAGGCAGTCAAAGAAACTAGGGGCTGGCTACGATGCCCTGCAAGACCGCAGAGGCAAACCCTGCCCTAAATATGGAGAAGAGAGGCAGGTGGTAATGTTTGGTAAAAGTGTGAACATATACCCAGGTGGCAGCCTCCAGGATGTCCCTGGTGGGGACTCCTCTGAGGAAAGCTGCAGAGGTGGAGGCTGCTCTGGTGGAGTGAGTCCTGCCTCCCTTGGGGGGGGGGGGGATTTCCATGTTGTTTGTAGCAGAAATGGATGCAGTGTGCTATCCATTTGGAAATGGTTTGTTTGGAGATGGCTTTGCCTTCTGCCCCTGTAGGAAAGCTAGCCAGCAATTGATCAGATTTTCTGAAGGATTTAGTCCTGTCTAGATAGAATCTGAGCTGTCTGTGCACATCTAGAGAGTGCAGGATCCTTTCCCCCTTGTTCTGGGGATTAGGAAAAAAGGTGGGCAAATGAATAGATTGGTTGAGAGCCACATTGGACACCACCTTGGGCATGAAGGATGGGTTAGTTCTAAGGGATACCCTGTCAGAATGGAAAATGATGAAGGGTTCCGCAGCCATGAGCGCTTACAGCTCAGAGACTCTTCTGGCTGAAGTGATGGCCTGAAGGAATGCTGTCTTCCAGGAGAGAAATTTTAGCTCTGCAGAAGAAGCTGGTTCGAAAGGGGGCAGGTGAGCTTTTCCAACACAAAGTTAAGGTCCCACACTGGGGTTGGTGTCCTTCTGAGAGACCAAGTTTCTAGCCCCTCTTAGGAACTGTTTGATCAAAGGGTGTGAGAAAAGGGGCTGTTCAGTGGGGAAATGAGCAGAAATAGCAGATGCATGAATTTTTATAGAGGAGAAAGAGAGGCCACTGTGTAGTAGGTCAGCGAAGTAATCCAGGATGAGAGGGAGAAAGGGCTGTGCTGTATTGGCTCCCTTAGCCTGGATCCAGGTGCAGAACCTTTTCCATTTGTCAGCATAAGACTTTCTAGTGGTATGGCGTCTGGCCTCACAGATAACATGTAGAAACTGTTTACTGAGGTTGGGAGATTGATCCGGGGTTAGGGAATAAGCCAAGCTGTGAAATTGAGCATCTGCAATTGGGGATGCATGAATTTCCCCTTCTCTCTGGGTCAGGAGGTTTGGAATCTGAGGAAGGTGCCATGGTGGCAGTGGGGACAGGCTTAGCAGCAAGGGGTATCAGTGCTGGCGAGGCCAGTCTGGAGCTATAAGAATTGTCCATGTTTTTTTCTCCTTTATTTTGAGAAGTACCCAGGGAATGAGAGGTAGTGGAGGAAAGGCACAGACCAATAGTTTGACCCAGGGGAAGGACAGGGCATCCACTTTCCAAGGCATGCAGTGATTCTCCCTGGTGCAGAATTTGCTGAGCTGATGGTTGGTGTGGGGGGCACAAAGTGGTCAACCTTCAGGGTGCCCCAATTCTGAGTACTTAGGGTGAAGGTTCTTCTGTTGAGCTGCCACTCATGTGGGTTCAGAAGATTTCTGCTTAATTGGTCTGCCAGAGAGCTGAGAGAGCCTGGTAGGAATTGTGCTAACAGGTGCAGTTGCATGGCAGAGGCTGTGTGCCAAAGGGTCATGGCCAACATGCATAGAGGGTAGGAGCGAGTCCCTCCCTGCTTGTTGATATACCACATCACAGTGGTGTTGTCTGTTTTGATCAGGAGAGCTCCTGGGGAGAGAAGGGGTTTGAAAGCTATCAAGGCATGCTATAGAGCCATCATCTCTTTTTCGGTGGATGTGCAGAGGGATTTGCTGCAGGCTCCATTGACCCTGTATGCACCTGCCATCCAGGTGTGCACCCCAAGCATAGTCTGATGCATCTGTGGTGAGGGTCTGGGTGGCGGGGGTAGTGAGAAGGGCAGTCCCTTGTTGTGGAAGCATGCTGTTGCCCACCAAAGAAAATCTTTTCTGAGGCAAGGAATTATAGGTATAAGAGTTTCCAGGTCTTGCGAGTGTTGACACCAAAGGCTTTTTAGGTACCACTGAAGTTTCCTCATATGCAGTCTGGCATATGGAATGAGTAGTATGCAAGATGCCATAAACCCCAGTGCTTGTAGGATCTTTCTTGCAGATAATTGGGGTCTGGTGGCTACTTGAGAGTAGTAGGCTGTCAGGAAAATTTGTTTTTTTGGTATAAGGAATGCCATCTGGGATGCTGTGTCCAGGCTTGCTCCCAGGAAGATTATCCTTTGGGTGGGCACCTGTTTGGATTTATTTTCATTGATTGTGTACCCTAGAAAGGTTAGTAGGGTCTTTACAAAGGCCAGGTGCTTGAGCAGCTTTTCCTGGCTGTCTGCCTGAATAAGGCAGTCGTCTAAGTATGGCTAATTCTGGATATTCCTTTGTCTGCAAAAGGCAATGGCCAGGGCCAGACATTTTGTGAAAACTCTAGGAGCAGTAGATAAGCCAAAGGGAAGCACAGAGAACTGAAAGTGTTGAGATCCTGTCCTGAAACGGAGATATTTCCTGCAGGATTCCCTGATAGGAATGTGGAGGTAGGCCTCTTTTAGGTTTAGAGGGGGTTAGCCAAGCATCCTTTGAGAGCATGGGTAGCAGCTGCTGGAGGGTGAACATTTTGAATTTTGGAATCACCAGGAAGGCATTTAGAATGGATAGATCGAGGATGGGCACCAGAAAAAGTTTGGAGTGGAATCCTTGGCCTCTCTGTTGTGCAGGAATGTGCTCTACTGCTCTCAGAGAAAGCAGGGAAAGGATTTCTTTTGAGCCTCTGCCCACTGGTTTGGAGGTAGTTCTGGGAACCCTTTTGGGGTTGGAAGGGTGTGGAAGGAAAATTTGTATCCCTGAGACACTATGTTCAGAATCCAGTGGTCGTTGGTATTGGTGGTCCAGGTGTTTGCGTGAAAGGAGAGTTTTCCTCCTAGGGGTAAGTGAAGGTGGACAGAGGGAGGGGTTGGTGAAGGTGAGTCATTGTGAGTTCTTACCATAAGGGGGTGGCTTAGAACTCCATGGTTTTGAAGTGGAGGTAGCAGTCACAGGGACTGCAGAGATCTAAGCAGTGGACTGTCTGGGGGGGGGGTATGGTTCCCCAGGGCCTAGGCTGGACTGGCTTAGTGGAAGCAGGAAAGGACCAGTGTTTGGTAGGACAATGCCTGCTGAACCTGGGTGGCTGGACCTGTAAGAAATCCTTAACTGTTTGCATAGATTTTGGCTTTTCTTCCATCTTTCTTAAGACCTCTTCTACCTTAGTGCCAAATAAGTTGTCTTTGTGCAAGGGGGCATCCAACAATTTAGATCTGACATGGTCTGGCAGGGGCTGTTCCTTAAGCCATGCATGTCTTCTAATGACAGATCCAGTGACTGCTGCCCTGCAAGAAGCTTCTAGGGCATCAAAACCACAGTGCAAGGTGCGTTTAATTACTTGACCTGCAGAATGCATTAACTCTTGAAATTCTTTAGATTCCGCCAGAGCAGGAAAGGAAGACATTTTTTGTTTGAGGAGTTCCAGGGTATGTTGCTGAAAATTTAGCATATGGAACTGACAATTTAGTGTCCTGATAGCAAGAGTAGCTGAGGTGTATACTTTTTTACCCCATCTGTGTAGTGCTCTGGAATCCCTATCTGAGGGGGTGGGATTCTTAGAAGAGATTGTTTTAATCCCTTTAGGCCCTTGAGAAATTACCTCAAGGTCAGCAGTAGGATTTTTAAAAAGAAATTTGTGTGAGTCAGGGACTCTATAGTACCTGTCTGGTTTCCTGGGTGCAGGAGGGAGGGTGTCAGGCGTCAAGCTGGATTCCAGGAAAACATCCTCCACAACATCCAGGACTGGGGGGGATGGTCAAGGGTCTGTGCTGTGGAAGATCTAAGAATTCCCAGAGTCTCTTTTCAGACTGAGGATAGACTTGGCTCTCCCACTGGAAATGCACCCTTAAGGTATACAGGGTTTCCCCAAAGAAAAAATCCTCTGGAGGAGAGGCTGAAGGGATGGAATCCTCTGCATAAGAATCCTAATAACTAGAAAGGAGGTGCATGTCTTCATATTCAGATGCATCAGAGTCATCTGACTCTTGTTCAGACAAAACTACAGGGGACAGATCTTTTTTCCTTTTGGAGGGGGTAGCTTGGCTTGCCCTGATCAGCATGATAAGGTCTTCTGCCATTTTAAGCATTTGAGACTGAGGCAAGGAAGCAGGTGCCTGAGACTGGGTTGTCGGTTACTTGGTTGTGGTTCGTACCCTGGGCCTAAGAAACTCGGTAGTTTTCGAAAAGAACAGTAGTCGCAAAAGAAGACGTTGGTTTGCTTCAAGAATCAGTAGTGCGAAGGACTTCTTCAGAAGCCGGTGCCTGCTCAGCGGCTCCAGACCCATCCAAAGGTAGAGATTATCGCAGGATCCTTAGTCCAAGAAGAGTTTTGCGGCATACCGGACTCCAAAAGGGTCTTGGTAGCGGCCTGCAAATCCACAGAATCAGGCATCAGGGCCTGTGAAGGCGCCTCACTGAGGACCGAAGAACTGACGACTAGCTTAATGTAAGAGTCATCGGTAGGTTTGGACCTGTGCGGTCTATCTCTGTCAATATTTTTTTGGAAGATCTGCTGTCAGATGGCTTAGCGAAGCTATATTGGAATTTGAGGACTGTAAGCGAAAATATCTAGCTACAATAAGGGCCAGACGACGGATAGTTCTGGTGTTGAACAAAGCACAGAAGCGCCAACGGGGGACGTTGTGGTCTGGACCTAAACAATCGATGCAATAAGAATAGAAGTCTCGGTGTGGAATTTGCTTTCCACAGGTGAGACAATTATTAACTTTTTCTGACATCGGTTTGTGCAAGAAAAAAGGATCCCCAATGGGGTACTTAGCTTTAGAAGACTTCAACTTCAATTCAGTAGACGAAATTCAGGTAGCGGCCGACCGGCACTCGTGCGAACGGCTTCTGCTTCGGGCTCCACTGCAAGGAAGACTGATGTAATGGTGTCGGATGCCTTACTTTATACTACTAATGACCTGACGTCAGTCCTGAAGAAATACTAAGCCTCTGGTATTTGGGCCGGTCGAGGGCTACCCTGTCAGGGATAACCCAAATGCGATGACTGCAACAGTGAAAAACGAAGAACATCAGGAACTTCTTCAGAAACAAAGTAGTATCACACACAGCATTTAGTACCCCAAAATGCTACACAATTCATGGCTTTCCCTCTTATGTGTATTTTTAAAAATGTTGTCTTCATACTCTCTAGTTTGATAAAATTTGTAATTATGTAACTTGAGTGAATTACTGATGTGTTGTTGTCAATCCTGTCCTAATTCTCATAGATGGGGTCTGATCTGATGCATCGGTTCAGTCTCGGCCTGTTTGCTAGCTTGAGGACTTTAACCAAGCTCGTGGGCTCATATCCTTCCCATGATGCACCTGGAAAATACCTCATATCTTGTTTGCCGTGCTGTGTGGAGGACATTGATCAGCTTTGGGCCAAGTCTTTAATCTCTTTTTTATCTCTTTTTACCTTTAAAGTCAAACTCTCTCTATAACATTGCTTTATAATTGTTTTCAAATCTTCTTAGTGTAGTTAGTATAAGTTCCCGTACTTGCAGTCCGTTTAAGTTAGTGGGCCGTTTTTTCCTTTTTTAAATTTATAGGGCTTCTCAATCTTCCTGCTGTGTTTTTTCTGTAAAAAGTGTGTTATTGCTCACTTTTAGAGGACTTGTTTCTCAGTTGCTGTTATAGTAAAAAAATAGTTTTAGTACTTCATACAGTGTTTCTACTGCTGTTGTTAATGGTAGAGCAGTATATTTCTAGCCTTCTCCTTTGTTGTGTTTGTCCATTATTTTTTTATTTATTTATTTTTTTTAAATAGCTTCGTAGTGTGAAACTGATTAGCCACTATGTCTCTAAAGGAATACAAAGTGTTCAGAATGCAACAAGAAAATACCTATGAGTGACACTCATTCCCTTTGTGTCTACTGTCTTGGACCTCTGCATCTCCAAGACTGCTCTATATGCCATGCTAACCAAAGAGTAGACAGAGTGTAAAAACAAATCGATTTCACAAGGTCTTCTTCCATCACCCTTTTTGCAGAAGTCCTCTCTTCAGCAGACAAGCCAGTCAAGTCTCCAAAAAAGGCCTTCTGTTAAATCTTAACTGCCAAAGAAAGTACCTAGACTGTTGGCTCTGAAAGCAAACTCTACTCTGACGACTAATTAGATCCAAGTTGGATCAGACAAGACCTTCCAAATCCTCAGTATCTACATCATTAGAATCTGTGACCTCCAGATCAACTTCTACTATTTTAGCCAGATCTGGGTCTCCTAGTCTGTCTTCCAGTTCTACCAAATCCCTTTCAGATGATGATGATGTGGATAGGATGCTGCAGTGACTAATGAAGACACCTGCTTTGGCCAGATTCATTCTGGATCCGAGCCCAAGAGAGTCGGAGCAAACTCCCATGGTGCCTATTCCTCCTCCGATCCAATCTTCTGCTTCGGAGCAAAAAGCTTCTGAGAGCCAGTTGGTTTCAGCATCCGCTCAGAGACCCCCCCTCCTACTTCTTCGGATCCGATATCTGCTCAGAGTGTCTCCGCTTCTTTAGATCAGGAGACCTCTAGGGTCAGACACTCTCCACTCCAATCCTCGGAGCAGATTCAATCTCCCCGGATCCGACTCTGACTCTTGGGGCATCGGCGCAGATGAGTTTGGTTCCTACTTCTGCCTCAGAGCATCTGTCCTCTGCTCTGGAATTTGGTTCCTACTTCTGCCTCAGAGCATCTGTCCTCTGCTCTGGAGCCTCCTTTGGATCAGACAACTCATTTGTTGGCTCCAGGGGACTTTTTGGAGCCGAGCGAGACTGCTCTTGAGGCTTTGGAGAGAGTTATGAGTTCTTCCCAGTCTACCAAACAAGCTACTTCAGAGCTTCTTTCCCCTACACAGGTGTCTCAATCTCATCATCCCCTTCCACATGATCACAGAGATCCCAGGCTTCGGGAAACCCCCAAGGGGGTCCCCACCTCTTTTGAAACTTCCCCAGAATACCCCTCTGAAGAAGGGCAAGGCTGCATATGAGGAAACTTCAATGGTACCTAAAAAGTGTTTGGACTCAACATTGCCACAGTCTGGAAACTATGATTACTCTCATTCCCTGCCTGCAACAGGAGTTTCGATGGTGGGCAAAGTTGTCACCAAAACAAGGGACAGCCATTCACACTACCCCCAGCCAGGCAGACACTAACAACGGATGCATCAGATTATGCCTGGGGGGCTCACATGGCAGGAAGATGCCAGGACTTTGGAATTCAGGCCAACTGAGAGCAACCTGCCAGCAGGATTACCCAAATGTAATGACTGCAACAGTGAAACACGAAGAACATTTTATTTCTAATAGCTATTACATCTGTCAGAAGGGTCTCAGAGTTACAAGCTCTATCTGTTAAACCCCCATACCTCATTTTCCACAACAGCGTGTCCTTACGGACAAATCCTACCTTTCTCCCCAAAGTCATATCAGAGTCGAATTTGAATTAATCTATTGAGCTGCCAGTTTTCTTGCCTAACTTTCAAATTGGAGAATATACCTTGTGTTTGCTTGATGTACACAGACAATTGAAATTTTATTTACAGAGAACCTCTGATTTTAGGAAATCTCACCAACTATTTATATCATATTCAGATACCCAGAAAGGCCTTCTAGTTTCGAAGGTTAGACTGTCAAACTGGCTATCCCAATACATTTCCTTTGTATACAGATCTGAAAACAAGCCCATACCATTCCCAATAAAAGCTCATACTACCAGATCAATAGCTACGTCGGCAGCATTCCAAGCAAGACTGCCATTATATTCTATTTGTGCTGCAGCCACATGGACTAACCTGCATTCCTTTATCACTCATTACAAAATAGACTTGGCCTCCAGGAGTAGAGCGGATTTTGGTTCTATTGTTCTGAAGAATATTCTTCCATGAGCCTCCCATGAGTCAAGTTGCTTGGGACGCAGTCCCCATCTGTAAGAATTAGGACGAGATTGACAACATCACATAAAGAAGTTATGTACTCACCATACTGTTCCATGTGTGTTGTCCATCTCGTTCCTTATTCTCACATTTCTCCCTTTATCTGGTAGAACAAGAAGGTATTCTTAGCAGAACCTTATAACTGAAAGCCTTTTACATGATTATGTCTACATTTCTTGTATTTTTACATTCTTATATGGGACTTGCATATAGATATATAGGTTGTAAGGGGGCAAACAAGATCTGAGGTATTGTAAGGGGGCAAACAAGATCTAAGGTATTTTCAGGTGCATCATGGGAAGGGTATAAGCCCTACAAGCTTGGTTAAAGTCCTCCAGCTAGCAAACGAGCGGAGACTGATCTGATGCATCGGATCAGACCAAATCTGTGAGAATAATTGGAGATGAACAACACACATGGAATGTTATGGTGAGTACATAACTTCTTTTTATACATTAGTAGTCATGAGTTGCGAAGAAATGCAGCAGTTGGACTGGGCATTCTAATTGTGAGTGTGCATATCGGTGTGTGGTGTGGAAGAACAACTGTTGCAGGGCTAGCCACCAGGTGGTGTAAACCTTGGCTCTAGGTGATTCTCACTGTTATGGTGACACCCCAACCCTATGTGCAAAAATGGAAAAAGGGGATGTGGATGGATGGATAAATTAGTAGTTATGAGTTTCACAAGCTTTAAAGTCCTGATTAAATCCTAGTCATTTATGACATAAGGGGCATTTTTTTGACAGAAGACTAACTGACTTAAAACCAGGTGTACGATTTGAAGTTTTACAGTATGACTTTTTTCTCTGAAGGGTCACTGAAAGAGAAAATTTCTCCTTGTCACTGAAGACATTGCAGAGATGGTTATAAAAGTTGCAGCGGTACTACTGAGATTTTTGCCTCATAAAAATATCCTCTCTCCTGACTGAATGCATTTTGTTTTGATGAATAAGGCATTCAAAATTACTGCACTTAACCAATTCTACAGTTACATTTTTCTTAGTTTGCCAAAAATTACAAAAAGTAGTCAAAATCATAAAAATGCAATTATCCCAAGATACCAGTGGTGGTGCTGCGGCAGCGTTGTCGCCTCACAGTTAGACGTTGCCCGTTCGATTCTGAGTTAGAGCGTCTTCTGTGTAGCGACATGCATGAATGGGCGTTCCTTCATTGAAGGTTGTGCGTTAGGCCCGGCAAGCCAGTACGTAAAACTCTACTGCCAATCATTAGCGGACCAGAGTTCAGCTGTGGCGACCCCTAACCGGGGAAAGCCGAAAGACACAAACAAACCTGCTTTAAAATGTGCCATCAAAATTTGTGCACAAAGTACAGTTACACAAGTAAGGCATCCTATTTTATCCAAGACAGATTAAAGTGGCCTACAACAGGTTCATTTTTTCTTTTTCAATTTTACGTTCAAGTATTCTGAAGCAATGCATAATGGCAATTCAATGCAATATACAAGTATTTTAAAACCTTCAGACTGCACATACTGTACATAACTTTCTTTGATGAAATTCATTAAAATATCAAATGCATCCCATTCCTCTCTCATTTACTATAATAGTTGTTTCTTCTAATATTTACCCATTTGTTAGAAAAAAAACAAACTTCTTTGACAATTAACATTTATGGATCCTAATACTGCCTGGAGGAGAACTTCAATACAGCACTGATATATCACCATTGATCATAGTGAATAACTATCTTATTCATTTGAAACATCTTTTCAAATCCAAAACATCTAAAACCTGTCAGGTTGCAAGTCAAAACAGTGACACTCGCAAGCAAAAAAAAAAAAAAAAACATTTTTGTAGGAAGGCACACCTCCTTGAACCACGCCCATCTGAGGGCTATCCCCCAAACATCCAGACTGCACACACACACACACACACACACACACACACACACACACACACACACACACACACACACACACAGATAGACAGCCACACACACACACACACACACACACACACACACACACACACACACACACACACACACACACACACACACAAACTCCAAGTTTGATAAAGAAGATAGAGAGATAATTAGAAGGGCATATAAAATATTGCATGATAATTATAGGAATCGATTAGAAGAGGTTAGGTAGGATGGGAAGAAAAGTTAGCTATGCAATTCACAAAGAAACAATGGGAGGACATATGTATGGCTCACAAATCTGACACAAAGTCTAGAAGATTTAGGATTTTTGTCTGGAAGTCTTTGCATAGATACTCTTATACCCCAAGCAGACTCCAAAGATTTTTTCCTTAGGTAGATGGCACATGTTTGATACAACATGAGGAAGAAAGAGGTACCTGGGAACATATGTTTTGGAGTGTAATGAGTTGGCAGACTTTACAATTCCCTACAGAGTAGGGAATACTAGATGAGCAGATGAGTGTAACTAACAGTAGGATTTATTTGAGCAAGGATACAAGCTCTGAACTGCCTAGACATAGTAAGGCCTTGCTAAGTTGAATTCTAGTGGCTGCCAAAAAGCAATTACTAGAAAATGGAAATCAAAATCTAAACCTACTATACTTGAAGAAGTGAATATTGTAACAGAGATAAAACAGTGGTAGGCAGGATCTTTAGAAAAGGATAGGAGTAAATTACATAGAAAAAAATGAAAATTGTGGGAACAATATGTGCAGAAAAATGTTTTGGAGGAGGAATGCAGATAAAGAAAATGCAGGAATTGAATAAGTTATGTAAGGTTGCCCAGATTTTAGGATATATATCAATACTGATAATGTATAATGTTTGTACATGTGAACTTAATACGGTTTGATTAGTTTTATATAAATGCAGCTTTGTCTATGTCACAAGTGATAATTCAATAAACTTGTTAAAAAATAATAAAAAAAGAAGAGATCAGAAAAGAATGAGAAAGTGTGGAAAACTACAACACTCACCATTTCACTCTTCTCTAAGTGTAGCTGCCATAACAGGGCACTGGTGATCTTTAAAGTTCACCATTCTGAACACTGACTGACTATGCAATGACAAACAGTACGGTTTCTTTAGTACAACTGTGCTTTTTTGTCAGACTCATACGTATTGTCCATCACCTTAGTAAAGTGAGTACTGTATTACTTGATGTACATCTAATACCATCTACATAAAATGCATCACTGCAGTACAGCTGTACTGTGATGATTTTGGCACAGTAAGGTGGTCTTCTAAGCTGTACTATGAGACATCATAACACATTATTTTAATTTAAAATTAAAGGACATCTTGCTTATGGCATGAAGTACCTCTATGGTACCATGTTCAGAGTACCAGCAGGATATACTGCAGTAATCACGGATACTGATGAACAGCTTTAAAAAAGACATAAGAAAATTCTCATTCACAGAAAGATTAGTGGTTAAATGGATTCAATTTAAAGATAATAATTCTCCCTGCTACCCTGATGTAACTTTACCTCTTAAATCACTGAAATCTGAACACTACGGTACTGTAGTCAGGTCGTTAATGGAATACAACCAATGGAGATGTATTGGGCAGGGGACTGGGACTGGAGTATGCAGTTATAATCTTTCAAGTTACAGAACTGAGAACCAACACTGGCTAAGTTTTATATAGAAAGACTCAAATGTAAACAGAACATACTTAGTCCAAGTCTCTTGTAACTACTGCTATTCTGTCTTCTCTTAGACTAACTCTTCTATCCACAACTAACAGTGTTAACGTCTACAACTCACTACTCTACCTCTTAAAGAGAATATTACCCTTCTGCAATCCAAATTACTTGTCTAATTTTCACTTTAATAGAGGTATCCATAGTTTTGCTCATGCATATTCATGTTTACAGCTGTTCTACTACAAACATTTGTACACAATATATCCACTTCCACACGATATTGTGATTGCATCATTTTGGATGTGCTGTACCAGTGTTATTTTCCACTGTGAAAGTGTTCTGTAACATGCCTTTATGCAATGTGAACCACTTCAATATGCTGCTGTTTATAATTTTCTAATACTGCACTGTCAAAGATGATACTAATGTTCCATTTTCTAATTTCTATTATATTGTACCAATGAAGCTTTTCTCCCTAAGCCTCCACTGAAAACGGGTTTTTACACCTAGTCAGTCTTCCCCAGTCAACAACAACAACAACAAAAAAAGGTAAATAAATGACCACAATGTGATATTTTGATACTTTGTACAGTGTGCTATGTTTTGGAACCTGTACCTTAATGGCTTACTTCTGCATATTTTTCTTAGTTTTTGTACAGACACCCTCCCTGACTCCCAGGTTTCAGACCATCAAAGTTTCATCAGTGCCCACAACATTTTTAATAAAGGAGCAGGATCCTTGTGAACATCATGCTGGCTCCATAATTATGCTTTTCAGGGAGCAGGACAGATTAACATACAAGTGTGAGCACTAATGCATCACTACGCTGATTGTGTACTAATTCCAAGATGGCAATATCTTTGAAATCACAGTACCTTGTGGTAAGTGCAGTTTTCTGAGTGAGCACACAAACAGCAGGAAAAGAGAATGGTGCAACCTCTCGGGCTGGGTATGGAAGAAACATAACAGTTTTACAGTGTGGTTTGATTTTTATTCTTTTGGTTATAATTCTCACATTTGTTTTCACTTTTGAGTGCATAGCACTTATCTGTCAGTTTTCTGACTTATAGCCGTTATGCCCTCTACACTGAAGCTTCACCCCAGGTGCGGATATTCATGAATTAGAGCATTCTTTCAGTGATGTGCTCCCCACACATGCTCAACAGAAATCCCTAGTCTGTGGCTTTGCCTAGACAGACAACTTCAGGGCTAAGGAAATACAAATAATTCTAACCACACAGCCCTCCCAAAGCACATTTAATAAGTCAGCAACTGCTCATCACACTAGCCTGGCTGGCTTTCTTTCCAGCAATTTAACTGCAAACAAAATTTACAGCACAAGGTAACAGCCTTCAGGCTACACCATATAGTTTTTAATGTTTCTCTGATTAAGATGTTAGATGCACTACACATCAAGCAAAGGAACACAGTCATTCCTGCACTTTTAAAGCAAGATCACAGTTCCTGTACTTCTTCATACTGTAATCAAATAACTGTTTTCCTGTAACTGCTTTACCGTCTTTAAGCAATAGGTATGTTCTTCTTTTTCTTTACAATATATTCACGTACACAGACACACACACACACACACACGTGCAGGTCTAGCCATCTATTTCTTTACCTACATATCTATATCCACACATACCACGTTGTTGTGTCTTTCGGCTTTTCCCAGTTAGGGGTCGCCACAGCAGAACTCTTGTCCGCTAATGATTGGCAGTAGATTTTTACGTGCCAAGTTGCCAGCCCTGACGCACAACCTTCAACGAAGGTACGCCCATTCACGCATGTCTCCACACAGAAGACGCTTTAGCTGAGAATCAAATAGGATGTCTTACTGTGAGGCAACAACGCTACCGCAACACCACCACCGGATACACAAAAACTTGGCAACAGTCCCAAAGAGGCATTTATCATAGCAGACACGCCTCCCTGCTCTAAATGACTACTTTATGCAAGCTTGTAACTTTAACTGCTTGGTTACTTCACCTCATATATAAATCTTCTGATGTTACTGTATGCAAGCCCATAAATCTGTAAGAAATTACATTGACAAAGGAAGCAACATTCCTCAACAGACATATCAGGCATGCAAGCAAACTATCAAGCTCATTTACCAAAACCTCTCCCAGTTCCCTGCAGTTCCTGCCAAAATCCAAGGAAGCAACCTCTTCTCCACAGGCCACTTGTGTAAGAAAACTGTAAAATCTCTGAAGTAAACAGTCTCTGGGCTCATACTCATAAATCATACCTTCTCTCTTTTGCAGTGATTTCCTTTCCTTGAAGTCTTATGACTTAGTTGTTATTAATTTTATGTAGTTTAAATGCAGGAAGAAAACAGTAAAGTCACAAGTTTGACAGAAGGAAGGAAACTAATTAAAAGCCAATGCAAACAGCTGAAACAGCCAAAGTCACTAACAGTTCCTCCTCAGAAATCTGTTCAACCTAAGTTTCTTTCCTTCAACAACGCCCATCCTCAAGAAAAAACTTGAATGTTTTTCACTTACAGACAAGTTGAAGTAGAATTAGAAAAAAATGGTCTAGTAACCATCTTCTCTAATCCTTTATTGCCGGATAAAACAGGCTTACTTTATACCAGCAACAATGGTGCAACTCATTCTGACATCACCTACCATACATCTGATATCAAGATACTCTCTAAAACCAGCCCTCATTCAATATCTGCAAAGAGAAGTTCTGCTATGCATTTCTAATGTTGTGTTGTGTCTTTCGGCTTTTCCCGGTTAGGGGTCGCCACAGCGGAACTCCGGTCCGCTAATGATTGGCAGTAGATTTTTACGTGCCGAGTTGCCAGCCCTGACGCACAACCTTCAACGAAGGTACGCCCATTCACGCAGGTCTCCAGACAGAAGACGCTCTAATACATTGTAATATTTGTCTATTATAGTGACAGAGCTAATCCTCTCTGTGCCTAATTTAGCCACATAACAGATCTGGATGTATGCATGCTATGCAGCGCTACGAAATACCCACCTAATGAATTAATTAGATTTGCTAAATGCGAATAACCATCTGGGAAATCTCATTTTCAATAGAGTCCTATACAGAAAAAAAAATGTGCTGTAGAAGTAGCAACACTATCAAATAAAATATTCAGCATCACACAACAGAAAAAAATAACATACATAAAGAAGAATCCACATCAGTAAAACTGTACATGACTGCATAAATTGGAAGAGACTAAACCATAAATGCCACTGCATACAACATTATATCCATCCATCCATCCACAACCCTTTTTTCCCCATTTTTTTGTACAAGGGGTTGGGCTGTCACTTTGACAGTTACAATCTAAAACCACTGTATACACCGCCAGATGGCTAGCCCTGTCATGCCCGTTCTTCCATACCATATATATGCATCTACACTCACACTTAATGGTCAATTTAGCATGTCCAATCTACCTACTGCATGTCTTTGGAATATGGGATAAAACCGGTGCACCCAGAGAAAACCCACGTGAATTCAGGGAGGACATGCAAACTCCACACAGAAGGCACCCCAGCAAAAAACTGAACCAGCCTCTTGATGTGAGGCGATAACACTACCTGCTGCACCACTGTGACACCATGTCTTTTTGCTTATCATGGTTAGGGGGTCACTACAGCAGATCACAGTGATACTTGCATATTCTACAGATAGCATACAAGACTTGCAATCCAGTCAGGAGATAGTCATAAAGTAATATTACACAGGCATACACACACGTGCGCATGCATGCTAAAAACACTTGAATAGTGATGAAAAACAAAACACCTAATGTAGCCTTAGGCATACAACTCCATACATTACACAGCAGACTGTCAAGGCAGCACAATTTACACACAATGTGAAAGTGTTTAACTAACACAATGAGTGAGGCAAGATATTCAGCAGCAAATGACCAACCAATTTAATAACAGAGGTCAAATATAGATAAAATGACACAATGCTTGGTGAGAGACTCAAGAAGAATGTCATCAGAAAATAAATCAAGAAAAGAAAGAATGTACAGCAAAGCTGACAAAGAGAAAATGTCTGGGCCGAGATTTAAGTAACACTACAACTGATAATATAAGATGAATTCCACCCACTACAGCTCCATTTAAAAACGTTTCATGCCCTGACTATGCCTGACATGCAGGTAAATTAAACGACAATGTAAATATGGTTCTGTGATACCTGAAGCACTATTATATTTCTAAAAGCATCTACCAGGGCATTACAGTTTTTCTAGAAATATGTACAAGACATGCATCAGGGTGTTGTGCTGCATACTGGCAGTAATGTGCTCATCCTGTCAAAAGTAATACTAACCATGCAAATTAAGGACAGAACTACAGTCACAGATAACCATTAGTACATGGCAGAGACAGACATATAGAGAACCTCTTGAGTTTCAGCTCAGTATACCATTCTTAACATCATATGAAATGACAACATAGATTCTGCAGCCAACAGGGGTTATCTGCAATGTACATCACTGAATGTGGCAGCCAATGTGCATACAGTCAAACAAGGTACTGGTCAGAAGAATCAAAATAAACAGCAGACAGGAGGACAAGCTGTGCACCATACAGGTGTACCAAGTAGTCAGTGTATGGGTAAAGGGATGCAGTATGTTAAGGTGAAGAGCAGTCTGTACAAACTTTAAATACAGTGTCTTGGGTGTCAGGGCAATAGGATCCCTTTTAACAAGTGTGTGTTTGGCAGCCTGTGTGCCTTGTATGTTTTAAGTTCATGTATCCAACTATATAACAAAGGGTGGATGGCACATCACCCTGCATGCATTACATGTTATACATGCTTGGAACACCAGCTCAGCTATGTGGCAAAGTAAAGGTGCACATCATAACAGATTGTGCACCTTGCAGCTACAAGTACTGTGAGTTTGGGGACAACCAGACAAACTAAAGGAAAGGCCCACAGTATGGCAGCCCATGTACCTGAAGTACAAGGTTATAAGCAGGGCCAAGTGACCAGGGAAAATATGTTTTGGGGTTCACAGATGCAGACAGTGTGTTACTGAGGTTTACATGTATATATGTATGCACATACACCACACGTGAATATATAATGGTGTCCAGAAATAAAGCACTTTTGCTGGTCAAGTAAGTCATGCATAAATCAGCTGATCCTCCATTCCTCTAGAAACTCCAAAAATTATGAGACCCACATAGCAATTTAAAGCTTGTGGGTTGGATCTGAATGCACATTTCACCTAATGTTTTCAAACAAAACATCTCTGACACCATACAAGCAAGCTAAATTATAAACAACTAAGGATGTCAAACTCAGCACACCTTTCTTCTTCATAAAACATATGGTCTGTGAGGAGAAGTTCAAAGGAATATGTAAAAGAAAAACATGTTAATTATTCCCCATTTAAGAGAAACAATCATTTATACCAAGTGAAAATGCTCTGAATGCTAAAACCTACAACAGAAGAGAAAGGTTGAACTGCAGCATAACACTCCTATTCAACTATGCAGATTTCTATAGTGTTGTCGGCTGCACAAGTGCCCTTCCTTGTGTGTGCGCATCCCTTCTGCAATGCTCTGTACCGACATTTCTACTGTCATCGGGCTGTATGTCAGCATCTTCAAAGTCATCATTCTCAGTAAAGTGCTTCAGAAAGCAGCAGCATCCTCTCTTGTGTTATCGCCCATTTGAGGGCCCCACTTACCTTTTAATATTTTGTACTACATAGTTCCTGCAGAGTTAGCTAAAAGTCTGCCTATCCTGAAAGTCATGTTTTCTTAGTTTCCTTCTATCAAAACAGAGCTTTATCTTTTGGATTTTTTTCAGTTCACAGACTTTCTTCTGATGTTTCTGTCCTGTATCTGTGAAACACATGGAATCCTTTTATTCATTTACTGACTGATTTAACTATGTTCATTTGTTAACTACTGTAGAACACTCATCCAGATGGACTATTTTCAGACTGCATGGTTTAAATTAATAGATAAAATAAGGATAACAGTAAAGAAAACAGTATTACAAAAATAACTAAAAGAAATATACTGACAAAAACAGATTTATAGAAAATGATTAACACATGTGAACTGCACAACACTGGAATAACTGCAATAGTAGTAACGGATAAACAAGCAGAGTCTATACTATGCCTTTTAGCTTGCAGTTTTTGCCCCCTACCAGCTAACTGGTCCATTTGTTCCCCATTACTAATGGAAGATCAGTTTGGGTGATCATTTAGGCAGGCATTAGGGATGCTTTGGGGTTTTAACTTAAGTCCTACACCCATGCACAAGCACTGCTTACACAAGTGAAAGTGGCATGCAATGGGGTTGTCCTTCACTTCTGCAAGTGGCATTGCCAGCAGCAGCCCTGCCCTCCTGTCCTCCAGCAAGGGCAGTGTTATTCTGTTCTCCACCTATGCTCACCAAATTCCCACAACCCATCCCTCTCTTAAAGACAGGCAAGTGGGCCATGCCCCTTCACCGCTCTCCATCACGGCCTGGCTCCTCCAATGCCACAGCTAATAATCAAACTCCCAGTTGCCAGGATCACAGTCAGGAATATATTCCTCTACACCACTGAGATAGGCTAGTTTATAGAATACTTACAATACGTACACTTCTGTAAAGGAGGTGAGGCAGGTGGACACAGTGACGTATAATGGTAAAGGGGACATCTTGGGGTTAAGTAAGGGACAGTTAGGAGGAAAGGGCGTGAAGACTAGTAAATTGGTAATTTATAGATACTAGGAAATAAGCAGTCAATGGGTGATGTAACCAGTGATGACTGTGATGCCAATGATGAGTTAACATGAGTAACCCGGGGTTATGTACCTTATGTGATGCTGTCCCGTCTAAACTGGAAGTTTACTGATGTCCTGTGAGTTAGCATGACAAAACTCCTATAATCTCTCAGTAACATGTAAACATGCTTTTCCAGGGAATTCTCTTCATTCTAGAAATGATGATGGCTTTACTGATGTTAACCAGGAACCCCTCTATAATATCATATACCTGTGGCCAGAGTGGAGCTTGAAAATATTCTAGAGAACAATACTTCTACCAAAGTTAAAAAAATAAAATAAATATTCCTGTGTTACATCTCAAGACTGTAACAGAAGTACTTAAACTGTACATTAATGACCAGTGTATTCATCACAAATGGCATTCTAAACATGGAAAAGATTGTAGCCATTACAGGAATAACCTTTATTTGTTGGTGTGGACTATCACTTTCCCCACAATATGCAACCAGGAATATTCATCCACCAACAGGATATGTTGGTCAAACATCATGTTATCATCTACTGTATTTCCCATTTTAAAAGCATATAAATTAATGCATCCTTAGTAATCTTAATATATCCACTGGTATACTCTTTATTTACTTTATACAGCATTTGTTGACTGGGGAAAGTCCAACTGGGCAGACAAGCATGCCCCTTTTCAAAAGAGACCAAGGGAGAAAAGCTCCACACAAGAAACTTATGAAGAATATTAAGCAACAATAAAATGACTGTACAAGATATTACATACAAATTACAAGCTGTTGTTGGGTATTTAGAAGGACTGTTTGCACTAGTTAGACTAAGCATCTATGATTACATTGGTGTAACAGTTATGTGAAACAAGGTGGTATAACAATTTTTCGTGAGTTAACAGTATGCAGAATACAGATTTGCATGGAAAGGGAAACAATAAATTGTCTTGGGCAAGAGCACCCAAAAGCAACAGATGATATATGCATTCAAAAGTTCAAACCATTGTCAAATATCAATTATAGTATAACAGTGTGAGGATAACAGAGTTGGAAACTGAATCTGGAGGAGTAAAACTGGAGATGACGAATAAGGGCACCAGCCTGTGGAAATGCATTGGGCACCACAGCAACTAGCTACAGCTCTGTCCTTAATAATCAATCCATGGACAAGCTTTGGATGTTTTAAATCATTCACTTGTCCTGCTACATTTTTTCCACTCTTTGTAGTATCACACCTCTTTCTAATTCTTACTTTAGACAGAATTAATACTCTGGGAACACAGCAGTTTTATAGGCCCAGAGGTGGTTATTAGGCTACTGATAAACAGCCATTTTAAGCCTAGCCAAGCTCAGCTCAAATTTACCACACTACTGCCGACATATATATATATATATATATATATATATATATATATATTTGGTCCATTAGGGACGTAGGTGCAAAACAGGGGGAAAATTTGTGATTTCCTATCTACTGGTCCAAGTAATGTATGAATAGGATTTGGAGTGATCTTTGCTTCACATGCATGGGAAGCTGGTTCCAGAGAAGGAGAAATTTTT